>NC_142010.1:199431665-199731665 GCF_049901735.1 Notechis scutatus | reverse complement strand
AGTGGGTGGGGAAGGGCTCAGGCAATTCAGCGTTAGATAGGGGGAAAAGGTCTAGACCTCCCATCCTGCAACAGGTTTCCACACACCTCTGGGCACCAAGCTCCCCAAGCCTCCCACACCACAAAGTACTCCATGCTCTACTTAATGTTCCATCAAATTACTTAACCGCCGCTACTATGAAAGCCAGTATTGTGACCATTGGGCAAAGTGATTATGTAGGTATTTTGCTTAACTATTTCTTTACTTAATGACTGAGATTCTAGTCCCAATTGTGGCTGTAAATTAAGAAATACGTTAGTCTGGATTTCATATGAATAGCAACAGAAAGCCAGGTACATAATATTAACAGAATTGTTTATTACAGCAATTGGCAAGTTATGTTACATTACAGACCTTCTTTTTTTTCAAATACATTTCATAGCTAGCTAATTGAAGCAGTCTGGTCTGGCAGTTTCCACTGTTGGATGATTGTGGAAAAAACATCAAATTTATTTTAAAAAATAGTACATTTCTGACCACAGGTAGAGTTAAAGTGAATTAAAAACACATTTTATTAGATCAATTAAAATTATAGAAAAAGCATTTGTTCACACATATACATATATGAAATGCATGTCCCTCTATGCCTATCACACACTCAACATTCAAATGGGTATCATTTGTTTCAAACAGGAATATAATTTGTGGATAAATGTAACTTAAAGTCATTCTTGACAAGTCTATCAAACCATTAATATATTAAAAAATAAAATTGCATTCCAAACAGTTTCCTCATATATATGTTGTTCAATATTGGTGTACTGTATTATATTTTATAGAACACTTACATAGATTTTATCTGTCAGCTGCAGCCTGGATAAACAAATTCATTATGACAATTATTAGCAAAAAAACAGTACAATAATTAAAATATCTTATTGGTGAGATCCTTAAATTGCAAAACTAGGCACATCATCTGGGAGTCACTTTCATTGAGCTCAGTGCCATTAATTTCTGAGTGGACATGCGTAGGATTCCATGATATTTGGCACAACCAAAAAGGTTCCAACAGATATTAGTCTTCCTAAACAATAATAGAAACAGTTGCAAACAACATATAAAATGTTAATAATGTTTATAAATTTCTTTGTTATTTCAGAATTTTTAATTACATCCATTATTTGCCAACAAGGCATTCATTGAATGCAGATTTTGAAAACACAATGACAGATTGTGTCCATTTTACTTTATATATTTGTATGGTTGAAAATTCTTCTTTAAAAATCTATATTGATTATTGCAAATTTGGTACAAATTCAATAGCTCCTTATAATAATTGATGTCACATGCAAAAAAAATGCATAAAATAAAGTGAGAGAAACCCTGAGTCAAAAATTTCATAAGCAAGGCACTAAATCTTTCCTCAGCTCTTCCTGTGCCTTTGTGTCTTTTACAAAATAATCCAGTAGTTATCTTTAAATTTGATAGTAGGGACAAGTTTGTGCAGTTTGTACTGTAGAGAAGGCACTGGTATTCCATCGGCTTCTGCAGATTTCAGTACTCTATTTCATTGAAATCAGCAGAATATCCTGATGATTGTAGTATAGTTTCTTCCATTTCTAAGAGGACAAAAAGAATATTAGAAACATCTGCATATTACTTTACATTTGAGTCATTTTGAGCTGTGCTAAGATACAGGGAGGATAGTCTGAAGCCTAGCTATCCTTTCTTTCATGAGTATTAAAGTAGAAATAATGAAAGAGCTTTAGCTCAAGAATGGTTTTGTGGGACTTCTGATAAATATAACAATAATTGTAAATCTAGAAAGAAACACTTGAACAGTTGTCTCATTTTAAAATTGTATACTTTATTATGTGTGTATGTGTATGTATATACACACACTATGTATGTATGTATGTATGTATGTATGTACGTATGTATATGTATGCATGCATGCATGCATGCAGTATTATGAGACTTGCAAGAAGCAAATGTAACTCAAATGCTAGGGCAAATTCAATCAAGTTAAGTTTACCTTTACAAGGTCCTTTCTGAAATGAAATGTCATCGATAGCAATGTCACTTCTTATTGATATTCCACGAATTGCTTCAAATATAATCTGCATTTTAAAAAAAATCATAATTGATGAAGTAGAAGAAAGCTATTAAATGAATATCTCTCCTTTAAAAATGTAATGTTTCTTCTCACATGTTTTCATTTATTTTTAATTAGAGGAGAAAGGGAAAGTTGTTCTTTATCTTCCTGGCAAGCCATGTGATAGCAGAGGCAAGGTTTCAGGGCAGAAGTGTCATCTTATACACCAAAACAATGATTTTCCACATTCTTCGTAATCTCTGCCTTGTTCAGCAAGGAATAACTTCACTGGAAGAGCCTCTATCTGTGCCTTCATTAGCTGGATGTAAAAGCTCCACCAGCCTTATGTTTACTTAGAGGCCTGAAGGCCACTACTCCAGATTGAGAACAAACATTTACATATATTTTTTAGAAGAATTTACTTTTAGAAGCAAGAATTTTGATTGCATCAAAATATATTCTTCCTCCAACAGAATAAATTTCCTTTCCCTCTTCGTGTCCTTCTTCAAATGTATTCTGGGTAGTTGAAAGATGGTTCATGAGCACAGATCCGTACACATTTGGACTAAACCACATTTGGCTGTTTTTTGAAATAAATGTATAACTGTTGCCTTGACCTTTATATTCCTGCATCTCTTCCTTCATACTATTATATGTAACTGAAATTCAAACTCTATAACATTAGATCTACACATTTAAATTATCTAAAACTGGATAGAGAGATATATAGTTAGTACTATGAGCAAGTAGCCAATTGAAATTGTTTGCTAGATTTGAGAGTAGATGGATAAAAATGACAGAGACCAGTTGGCGTCGCGGCAGGAATGGTCTGGAAATAGTGGAGCTCCATGAAACCAGCCGGTATCTGCATGCCAGGAGACCCTACGGATTCAAAGCCACTCTGGAGGGGTGGTGAAGGAAGGAGAGGTGCTTGGTCAACCACGAGGACACCGCAATTTCCTCATTAGGTACAAACAAAGCTCTCCCGAACAGCAGCAGGGACGATGGCCATTTTTGGCAAGTCACAAGCTGTGACAACTGGGACAATAAGATTTGTGCTGAAGTGGTATATGGACAGAGCATTGAAACTGGGTGAGACAACTTCCTTTATTTTAGAGATCTAATCCAAGTTTAAAGAATTTTTAAAAATAATCTCCAAACATTAAGAAAGCAGCGATTGGATACATGGAGAAAGATTAAAAACTCAGAGGTGAAAGACATATCTAATGGAAGCTTTAAAACATAGAAAGCCTGGAAAAAGATTTAACAACATTTTGAAAAGTGATTATTGGAAGAAATTGCTTTTCTTGTTTTCATCTTGTTTTTTGTAACACTGTTTAATGTTGCATTTGGAGCAGGGGAGTCAACCACTGGAGGAAGAAGATTACTGCAGCGTGGGAACTCAAGTGAAAGTGATAATTGTTCAATATACACAAAGAAAGGAAGAGAAAGTAAATAACATCTGGAAGGCCACTTAACTTGATTCTATTTCAGTATAGGCGATTGGAAGTTTGGAAGTATCTAGTGAACTTTTTGAAGATTTTTAAGACAAACTGAATTGCAAATAACTAAAACCCTGTTGAAGCTGTTTACTGGAAGGTGGATTTGAAAGACTTGAGGACACTTGGTGGGAAGATTTGGATTAGTAATAATATTTGATAGAACATCCTACGAGGCAAAAGAAGAAAGGTGATAGAAGAAAAAGAAAGAAAAAAGAAGAAAAGATAAATAAGACTTTAAAATTTGGATAATTTGGAAGTGTAAACTGAAATATTATAAAGATTGTAAATTATCAATTTATAGTTTTTTAAGGACTATAAATTTAGGGGACTTGGAGGTACAATTCTGGGATTGACTAAATTTTATTAATAATTGGCTTCTGTGGAGTTTTTAGATATTGGGACACTGGAATCTTAGTGGTATATTGAGTAATTTTTAATATATTAAACTTTACAAAATGACTCAACAGGAGACAATAAAGTTGTATGAACAAATGTTAGTGATGCTTAAAAGTATTTATGAAAATGACAAAAAATCATAAGGAGATGATGGGATTGTTCAAAGATAAAGATGTGAATGTAGAAGACTGTCAACAAGTGGTAGAAAAAGATGAACATAATATTCAGAAAACAGATGAGAAACTAGAAGAAGTGGTGAAGGAGAAAAATCAAAATAAGTTACAAGGAGACAAAAACACTAAAGAGACAGTAACAAGTTACTGTCACAATAGGTAATAGAATCAGTAAGAATCAAATCAATAAGAATCAAATAGATAATTCTTTAAGAATGTACAATAGAACGGAGGAAAAAAAGGAAGATCTGCCAAAAATAATGAAAGGATTATGGATGGGTATTCAAATGGTGCAACAGAAGGAGACAAAGGGATATGGCAGAGGGATTATTCAGTCTATGCAAAAATATTAGAAAGAAACATAAGATTCCAAAAGAGAAATATAAAAGAGTTATCTAAAAGTCAATAAATGATGAAATTCTAAAAATACTAAGAGATGATGGATAGAGATAAAATATCTTTCAATACGATGACTGTATTAAAAATTAATAGAAAGTATAAATTGGGAAAATAGTAGTAAACATATTGATTTATAATATAATATATTATAACCACAAATATATTAAGGTTAAGAAGTGGAAGACTGTCAGCCTTCAAGATCTTCTACCTTTGCTTTGCATCTTTCGGCTGCCATAAGTTACGGGGGGAGGAGGGGGGAATAGGGGAAGTGAGCTGGAGGTGGTACGAACTAGTATTGTATAAACTGAGGAGGGGGGAGAGTGCATTCTTGCTTAGGTTTCTATTTCTTGCTTAGCTTTCTTTTCTCTGCGCAGCTGCAAACCTTTATCAAAGTATGCCAAGGTCAACGGACAGAAACTTCATCACCACCTGAAGATGTCCACATGATGATATTCACAACTTTTAATTGGAAGAACCATTTGAACTATCTGGGGTGGGAACATTTCCATCACTTTGTATATGTGATTTACGCGCCTATTTCCTCAGATTCAGAATTCTCTTGTTGCTACCACTTCATTTCCAGTAAAAGATATCTTTTCCCTAATTAAAAGAGTCTAAGTATTTCTTTCTTGGATTTTGAATGGAGCACCAGCTGACAGAAGACTATGATTAGGTATATTTAAATGTATTATTATTGTTAACTCTGTAAAAAATATATTGAAACTTATAGCCTTTGAGGACTATAAATTCAGGGGACCTAGCAATATAATCCTTGGACTGATTAATTTTTTTAAATAATTGGTTTTATTGGTGTTTGTAGAAAATTGAGATATTGGAATTATGGTGGAACATTGAGTAATATTTAAAATATTAAAATATTAGTGATTCAGTAGAGGACTACAAACACATTGTGTGAAGAAATGTTATTGATGTTTAAATATAATTATGGAGAAAGTGATAAAGAATAAGGAGAGAATGGTATTGTTTAAAGAAAGATGTGGATGTGGAAGAACCCCAACAAATGGGCAGGGGGGGAAATGAATACAAATTGGGAAAATAGTATTATATACACTGATATATAAAAGAATTCATTATAAATACAATGTGCATATTAAGGTTAGAAGTTTGAAGACAAAGATTATGTATATTTAATTGTATTATTAATGTTAGCATTGTGCAAAAAGTATATATTGAGTATATATAGAGAGGGGGGGAGGAAGGAGAGAGATTGTTAGATTTGTGAAGTGTAAAGGATAAATGATCTATAGAATTTCTCCTTTTTTGTATATAATTTTTAGACTGCTTGAAAAATGGTTATACAGTGAAGGGTGGAGTATTTCACAAACATCAGTATCACCTTCCTAAGTAAGGGCAAAAACATCATATAGCATCTATGAGAATATCTACACAAATTTCTTCTAAATATAATTTCTAAAGCAAATGCTCCATCAAATTAAATAAGAACCTTAGGGGAAAAAAATACATGAGAATTTTTGTGCATAACATCTGACACAGCTACTATTTTTAATGAGAGACAGGCTTATTTTAGTTGCTTATACATCAGTTTAGATTCAATTAATTCAAGACTATCCAGTGCTATTTTAAACTGGCATGCTTCAGTTTCATTTTTTCCTTACGGGTCTTGGATAATTTATGACTGTTACTAGCATTTAACAAACTTGTCAACTGGAAAAAAATTTGGGCCATAAATTAAACATACTGATTCATATAAAGGAATTGTTAACTTACCTGATGAGATTTATCACATGTATATTCTATTAGGCCCCTTAACCATGAGATGCTTTGTTCACCACGTCTTCTCCAGATGAGGATCTCCTTTTTAGAACCATGCATTTTCAAATAAACATTTAACAGTCCGGTCCCACGTCCATACATATGATAAAAAAATATAAGACACTGATGTCCAAATGTCTTTCGTAATAACCTTGAAATCAGTTGTGCCTTCTGTCCATATATCATATTAGAAGCTTCTATATACATGTAATGTCCTTCAAAAAGAAAATATATGAAAGTATATTTTAAGAGATTTTATAATTCATATAGAGTGATTTAGATGTCTGAATTTTACTAGAAACAACAAACTCCTTTCCATCACTTTTGAGAGTTTTTTTACACCTCAAAAGTACACATATTTCCAACATTTATTCAATGATTTGTCTATCTTGGCAGTTATTGATCTTTTCCAATATGAATTAACTTCTCTCAAATCTTACCCAAAATTATCGGAAAAGTCTGGAAAAAAAACAACATAACAATTGTCTTATTTATTGAAGAACGTTCAGGATACGATTTTTTTAGCATAAACATTTTAAAAATGAATAGTTTTTTTTAAGCATGGAAATCCTGATCTGTATGTTTAATAGAAAAGAATAAGTATCAAGTGTTCTCATTTATCTTGGAATAAAAAGTATTCTTATTTGATATTCCATTATATTATTTAGGTCACTTATCACCATTTAATCTATAACTTACCTACCCCAGTAGTATGGTCTCCTGTTGGACCAGTGTAAGATGTAGGAGTTGGACTTCTCCTCCTATGCCAACCATGCCGATTTCTTGGTTGCAGAGTAAATGCACACTCATTTTTTTCAAAGGTACATTCTCCAGGAAAATCAGGTGGCATATCTACCAAACACATACAGTAAAATGCAGTTATGTTTAAGTATATCTAAGTATATCTAATTGACCTGCATAAAGCTCCTGGTATGGATAAGGCTATCAGTTTTATTCAACTGGACTTACAGCATAGAAACTGCTTTTCTATCTGAATTTGTTAATTTGATGCCCCTCTACTCAATTTTTAAGAAAAAAACAAACTACATTACATTTTCTGCTTTCAAAAAATTCTAGGCAGATATTACTTTTCTAAGTAAATATGATTTTTCATTTAAAATAGATTTTATAAGTAATAACATATAATTAGTTGCATGTTTTACAATTTGGCTTGATATTGCTAAGATAAGAGCTAGTTACCAATAGAAAACCATGTAACTATTCATGGTTTAGTTAATTCAAATTTCACTGCAATCCCTTGAGTTTACTTATGATTTATTAATTATTAAAATGGAGAAAAATATAGTTTTTTTAAACTTAAATCTATATCTCCATCCACTATGGAATGGTGTGTATACAGAATAGAATAGAATAACAGAGTTGGAAGGGACCATAGAGGTCTTCTAGTCCAGTGTTGGAGCATTCACAACTTTTGGAGGCAAGTTGTTCCATTGATTAATTGTTCTAACTGTCAGGAAATTTTTCCTTAGTTCTAAGTTGCTTCTCTCATTGATTAGAAATATAGAACAGATGACTAATATCAGAAGGTATACATCAATTGCAATAAATATACATACTACGGACTTGAAATGTAATTAATTTTACCAGCACTATGACAGCTTCCCAAATTCACTGATATATCATCTAGTGCCACTATTCCACAATCCCAAAAGTTTCTACACCAGCTCAGAAACACCACCTGAAATTTGCACAAAAATACAATCTTAATTTTTTCAAGCCCATTTCCCCCAAAATGCTCTTTTAATCAGTTGAATTCTATAAAGCATTTGAAAGAGATGCTTTATAAAGCATATTAAATATTTGCACACATATTCCTTGAATTGCTTCAACATCCTTTGAAAGTTGCTTCAAAGGATGTCAGTACATATGGGGATGCATTCACTTTACTCATGATCTCAAACGAAATGTTCTCAATCTATGTACATATCACAGACAGACAAAACTTGAAGCTAACATTTTCCCAATATTTGTGGGGAAAATGTTTTGCTTACTACAACTAATTTATAAACAATCTCTAATGCTCTGAACACACGGAGCAACCAATTTGTATTTCTTGCATCATTTTGTCAGTTACATATAAAGAAAATATAAGTATAAAAGATTGCTAACTTGCTGTGTTTCTGGTTACTTCCATTTTAGCACAAATCTGAATTAAACAGCAATTTGGCTTATTCAGATTTTTCATTAATGAAACAGCTAAGAAATTCCTAGCTAATTCTATAGTATTACTATAACTTGAAACATGTAATTTAGAAATGAATGTTTATATTTGAGGTTATTGTTTCAAATTATATTTGTTCTGTAGATGAAATAAGTATATAAATAATTGAAGTAGAAATATTATTCAGGCATTTGATACTTTCTTCAACAGAACACAATACTACTCTCTGAGCTTGGTTGTTTGCTTGCAAACATTTCATTACATGACTATGGTAGATTAAAAAAAAAAAAATCTAAATGGCAGCTAGCAGAATTTTTCTGAGTATTGCCAGGAGGATCTTTCAATTCCCTACCATCTAGGTCCAATAATAACCTTCAATCAGAGTAACCAATGCAGTGGTGGGATTTAAATTTTTTTACTACTGGTTCTGTGGGCGTGGCTTGGTGGGCGTGGCAGAGGAAGGATACTGTAAAATCTCCAGTCAGAAGTGGTATTTGCCAGTTTTCTGAACTACTCAAAATTTCTGCTACTGGTTCTCCAGAACTGGTCAGAACCTGCTGAATACCACCTCTGAACCAATGCCATTCCATTCCATGACCAGGGCCGAATCCTTACTGGTAGAGATCTAGACTAGACAATCTGCTTTTCTTAAGGAAGGGGCTTTTCTTCAGGAAAGAGTTGTACTCATAACGTCCCCATAGCAGATGATACATAGATTTACCTCTTCTCTCTCCCTCTCCCTCTCTCTCTCAAACCAAAACTTACAAAGAAATGTCTAAAATAGAGTTAAAACACCACTAAAAGTAATTACAATAGCAAATTTATCTGGTTAAAAGCATTATGGAAACAAATTGGTTTCCAGCCAGAACTGTACTTAGAAATGATATTAAAGGTCTTTTACAAAAATTTGTAAAATTGTTTCACAACTTATGTTGTTAGTTGCGAAGTCATGTCCGACACATCGTGACCCCATGGGCAACATTCTTCCAGACCTTCCTGTCCTCTACCATCCTCCGGAGTCCATTTAAGGTCACGCCTACTACTTCAGTGACTCCATCCAGCTATCTCTGTCATCCCCTTCTATTGCCCTCAATCTTTCCCAGCCTTAGGCTCTTCTCCAGTGAGTCCTTCCTTCTCATTAGGTGGCCAAAGTATTTGAGTTTCATTTTCAGGATCTGGCCTTCCAAAGAGCAGTCAGGGTTGATCTCCTCTAGGACTTAATTCTTTGGTGCTCAGCCTTTCTTATGGTCCAACTTTCACAGCCATACATTGCAATTGGGAAAACACAGCCTTGATTATATGCAGTTTTGTTGGCCGGGTGATGTCTCAACTTTATTATTCACGACTTTATTAGTGATTATATTATTTTTTCTGCAGAATGCAACATTGTTCAAACATGGCTGAAATGTAGGGTCCTTGGTACTCTCTGAACTTGGTTTTCTTGCAGATATTTTATTACTAAACTAGTTAAGTTTACTTATCAGTTAACTAGTTTGGTAATGAAATGCCTGCAAGAAAATCACCAAGCACAGAAAATACCAAGGAGCCTACAGTTCAACTCCAAGCTACAAATATTCTCTTTTATCAATGGCTGAAATTTCATAAGCAACTCAGTATTTCAATGATTTAATGTCCTTTTTATACTTTATACTTTCTAGGGAAAAAAAATCCCTGAATTCTAGAAAAAGCACAATATAGTAAGGAGCATGTTTTTATACTAAGATCTTGTTACAACCTGAGAAATATAATAAAAAATAATATAAATAATATAAATTTTATATATTTTGTTTTAAGTTTATTGCATTTTATTTAATTACACAAAGCAATCAGACAAATATTCTAAAATAGTGTTTTTCAAGTAGCTCATTAATGTTAGTGGCTAATTTCTTCTATATAAAATATTGTAGTATCAGTAATTGGCTTAGAGAGCTAATTTCAAATAGATACTCCAAAATGTACTCATCCCTGGAAACCAAGTCTTTCATTATTATGCTTTACAGCTTTTCCAGCTGAAATGACAATGACTAAATATTAAATATTTCTTATTTCTTATTTGAGGAAAAATGCAGAGTAAAATACGTTATCAAAAAGAGTTTCTGATGGCTGAAATTTTTAAATTAGAGAAGCTGTAAAAGGAAGTAATGGAGAGATCTGATTCTCTTATGCTTTTGACATTTAAGGATGGCCAAGACTCAACTTGGCTGCTGAGGGTGTTTACTATTTCTATAGACACTTGGAAAGGGAAAATCAAAGTTGCATAAAATCAGTTGCAGGGAAGATGAAGTAAATGCTGGTTGTGATCTACCAGTAGTTTGCTATACCATGGACTGCTATAAAGATTCTAAACTTAGAATCTTTTGATCCG
Organism: Notechis scutatus; assembly: GCF_049901735.1. Taxonomy (NCBI): domain Eukaryota; kingdom Metazoa; phylum Chordata; class Lepidosauria; order Squamata; family Elapidae; genus Notechis; species Notechis scutatus. The sequence continues at coordinate 199,720,780 of NC_142010.1, read as the reverse complement.
GAATATATATTCCCAGATAATATAAGCAAACAGTATATTGACAGCCATGGAAGTAGCTATTCATTTTACTCTCTATGCATACAAAACACATTATTAATACATTTGTCACAATTGGCATTAATATTTTAAATTTGCTTTCCATTTGGGTCAAAATGATTAAAACAAGATTCTCTCTGGTACAGTTTAAAAATGTCATAAACCTACTAATATTTTCAGTATGAATGGCATACTTGCATATGAACGGAACTTCAGGTGAAGTAAGTGTAATATGTGGCTACATGAGGTTACCTTCAAATTTTCCATTTATAATACGTGGTCCCAAATTATATACAGTCTTGTTAATCAACAGAAGTTTCAAATGCGCCTGGTGTGAATAGGTATGTCACAAAAAATAATCATATTATGATTTTAGTATTGCATGCTATTCAGTGGCTGGGTGCAGCATTTCCACTGATATTTTTGTCATGCAAACTGCTAGCAGGATTCAAGCTCTAATTTAACTAAATAAATCTAAACAAAAATGCTACAACTCTTCTTTCCAGAAATGGATAACACCATAGAAATTAAAACTTGGATTTTTGTTTAATTGCTTTTTTCTCTGTTCAACCTCCTGCCACACAAACCATATAGTGACTGCTCTTCTATCTGTGGTCATATTCCCATCTGTCAGGATAATTTTGCTGTCTCTTCCTGGAAAAGACAGAAGATGAACAAATCCTTTTGCCTTTTTTTCCACAGAGGAGTCATTATGACTCATTTAGGAGAATCTGAAAATAACAGTATCTGAGACAGAAAACGTTGGTGGTTACCTTGCAAGGCATGGGCTTTCTGAAGGGGATTTCAGCTTGAGTCCAGACTCTTTGGGGAATTTCTGAGACAGACCAGATTTTTTCTTGGACAATATGGTTTTCTTCAAAGATATAAACAGCCAGGGAATCTCTCATTTTGAAAAAACCAAACAAAGCGTAATAAAATCTCAGACAATATTGTAAGTTTTCTGGCAGAGTTGGACTATATAAGCGGCCAATATATCCAGGTTGCGATGTAAACTTTGTATTTGCCAGCAAATAGAAACCTGTAATGCAATGCAATGTTTAAATCATTTCAAGCAATTTACTCCTCCTGGGATATTTCTAGGTATTTTATTGGACTTCCACTAGCATGTCTGCAAGCTAGGGCTGCTATATACAGTAAGACCATGTCCCTAAAGAGCTATTTCGTACAAAAATATCTTAAATAATCTTTCCAGGCTTGGATATTTTTAGTTGCTATTTTCCAGTTGTTATAGAGATTGATACATTATCTTTACAGCAGGGGTGTCCAACCTTGGCAACTTTAAGACTTGTGGACTTCAACTCCCAGAATTCCTCAGCCAGCTGGCTGAGGAGTTCTGGGAGTTGAAGTCCACAAGTCTTAAAGTTGCCAAGGTTGGACACCCCTGCTTTACAGTAAAATAAAACATTTTTTTACCCAATTTTTAAGTCTAATTTTGTTCCAAAGCTATTTTACCCTAACTATAGTAATGATAATTAGGTAATTGGGTTACATATACAGATAATCATCCTCATCTTATGACCACAATTGAGCCCAACATTTTTGCTGCTAAGCAAAGCAATTAAGTGATCGTTGTCCCATTCCATGATCTTTTGCCACAATTGTTACGCGAATCACCTACAGTTATTATGTAGTCATTAACTGAATCTGGTTTCCCCCCATTGACTTTGCTTGTCGGAAGCTGGCTGAAAAGGTTACAAGCAGTGATCACATGTCTGGGGACAGTGCAGCTTTCATAAGTACATGATAGTTGCAAAGCGCCTAAATTTTTATCATGTGACCATGGAATGATGGTTCAGTGCTTAAAGATGCTGAGCTTGTCAACTGAAGAGCTGACAGCCCAGATTCAGGACTCAAGCTCCGCACAATGGAGTGAGCTCATTACTTGTCCCCAGTTCAAAAGCATCCAAATGCAAGTAGATTAATAGGTACCACTATGGTGGGAAGGTAACAGTGTTACATGTGCCTTTGGCTATAATCATGCTGGCCACATGACTATGGAAATTGTCTTCTGACAACACTGGCTCCCTCAGCCAAGAAATGGAGATGAGCACCATGCCCCAGAATTTAGACTAAGAGGGAAACCTTTACCTTTTCACCATGGGGATGCATAATGGTCATAAGTGTGAAAACTATCATAAATCCCTTTTTCCAGTGGCATTGTAACTTCAAACAGTCACTAAATAAATGACTGCTAGTCAAGGACTGCCTGTAATTTAATTTTCCTGCCTGGATTTTTCAGTGAGCAGACCATTAAAAAACAAACACACACACCCCTTTTCTGAAATTCATTTTTAGATCTTCAGACATACGTATCACTTTTGCACAGAACTAGATATCACTATATGTATATGGGTCTGGCTGAACCTGTTTCATATAATACTGCTATGTCATTTATCATATTAATGCCTTGATTTGAAATGAAGCAATTCACCACAATTGTTCTTTTAATAGAAAAGCTATTTTGGAGGTGAACCGGAACATCAGACTTTGCAGTTTGGCCAGTAGCTCTTTGTCTAGTGAACTTATACCTCAGGCTTATATCATTCCCTCCCCACCACTCCTTCCCTATTTGTAGCATCTGATCACTGCTAGTAGGAGGGGGGAGCCCCATGGGTGAAAACTCTTTAAACTGAGATCTTGTTTTAGAGATTTCTGAAATAATACTTCATCTAAATTTATGTGAAGCTGGTACTAGGTGATCCAGGTTTCATAATGTTTGCACAGTTACATTTATCTCTTCATATGATCTGAAGTCACATACATATTCTTATACCAAAGCAGAATAACTGAATAAATCCCAGGATTCCTACTTCAAGTATTTTATTTAAGGCTCTTTCTTTGGGACTCTCATAACAAGATTTTTTTCCACATCCTGTAGTAGCTCAAGCCTGTCAAGAAATTGCTGAAATGTCCGGATATCCCTCAAAGCTTCAGGAGATTTGGATTGAATTCAGCATGTTGAAGAAGTTAATGTACCCACCCTATATATCTTCCAATAAATATGTTTACTTACCTGTGCCAGTAGTGTGGTCACCCGGTCTATATGCATTAGGCTTCACTTTTATCCTGCTCCAACCAGAACCATCCTTGTAATCTTGATAAAAATGGCAAAAATTCTCCTCAAAAGTGCAACTTGCCTGTAAGGGACTGAAGGAAGTGGCTAAGGATAACAGATCAAATGGAAGAGCATTAAAACTGCATACTTGAAAGAGTAAGCTGATAAATACTAGCAAAATCAGTAAGAAGGAATCAGTCTGTTTGTCCATTAATAGCAGTTATGGATAGTAACACTGAATAAAACATATCCAAAAGAGAATTAAGGATTCCACAGAACCAAAAGATTTCCTTCTACCCATATAGTCACACATAAATACAAGGCTACAAAAGGAAATGACTCAGATAATTCTATTTTCAGTTAAAGTAACTTGCATTCTCCAGTGGAAATAATTTGTATCAAATAAAAAGTTAGATGATAACCATGGAAGATGTACAATGAGTCTATATTCAGTATCTGTTATTACCTCAGTAATAATATTCCCACCAGTAATATTCAATTGTTTAGAAAAAGCAATTTTTAAAATGCTACTTTCCTTAACATATGCATCTGCTGCACAACTTGTTCATTTTTTTATATACTTAAAATTACTGAAATACATCTTTATTCATCATTTGTCAGATGCAAAGTATTTTAGTCATAATTTCTGAGATGAAAACACTATGAATTATACACTATGTTTATACTGTATACATGCTATGTTTATACTGTATACAGTATAAACACTATGTTTATACTGTAATGAGCTCCACTTTGTGAATTGTGTCATTTTGCTTTAAAAGATATATCTTTCTTCAATATCTTAATTCAATTTCAGTAAGAAGATGGGGCATAGAAAGGTCCGTTAAACCTATGACAATCTAAGTATGTATACTGAAACAGAATTGTAGACTGCAAAGAAGACTACAACATACAGATGGCTAGAGATACAGTTTATGAGTAGCTATATCCATTCAAAAAAGTTCATCAATAATTTGTTCAAGTAACGCTTGTGTTGTGTGATTGTTCCTCATTATTTATAGGATGTTGTTTTCTTATGGATCTTTCCTATGTTTTTCACCAGTAATGGGGAAAATATGTGCATAACATCTTTTTATTGATAAAGTCCTGTATGTGGGCAGAACTCTTTTTACTCAATAACAATTGATGTCCTAGTGTTTAGCTGTCTTTCTGTCTATCTTGTATGCTACCCATATTGCCTCAATCGACTATATCATAAGAGGGATATTACCAATGCTTGTTGATGTTGAAGATATATTGGGTTGTCTTAATGTGTAATAGCAGTTAAATTACTATTTGACAAAGAAAAATGTGTATTATGCAACATATTCATGTTCATTTAAAATATAAATTAAGGTGAGAAACCTGTACCTGTTTGATTGCTACAGAAAACTGGGGAGAAAGAAATGTCATCAAGAGCCAGATATCCTCCTTTGGCACTGCTAAAAGCAACTTCAAAAATAACCTGCAAAAATATCCATAGTTAGACTATTATTATAAAAAATGTTATTTTGGTGATCACATATTTTGAAGAAGCAAATTCAATCATTCCCAGCTAACCCTTATTTATATACATAGGAAAAAGCCTGAAGTCATATTTTTCTCAAATCATTAATTGTTTATGACTCAAATAATGTAGTTAAAATGAAAATAATATCAAGGGGAGAAAAAAGAATTAAAAACACGTATATGTGTATGTGATTAAAGTTACAATCTCGCACTCACTTACCTAGGAGCATATGACTGTAACTTTAATATCATATTATAAGGGGGAAACTTTTTGATATCTCTGCTGTTACTCGTCCTTATCCCAGAAACTTGGGATGTGCAGAAACAAACTCAAATTTACAACCCTTATTGTTCACTTGCTAAACACATACATTCATGTTGTTAGAACTATCTATTTTCCACTATCTACAAATAAGAAGTAGTGATTGGCAACACGTATTTGTATTTGTCAAAGAAATGTGCACTGCCTCACATGCCATTTTCCTACATCTTTTTTTAAGTGCCATCTTATAAGAATCCTCAAAGGAGTTTAATTAAAGGAAATAATTTATAATGAGAAAAATCATTACTCCATACCATTCTTAAAATAAATAAAATAATGTTAAGGCCCTACTATATTAAAAGGACGCTCTAGTTTAGTATAACATTACAAATTCTATACATAGTCCTAGATTTATGTCCATTTGTTCAGCAACCCAGGGCCTTTCCCACTCTTCAGGGGAATCTTGCTTAACAACAGCAACAACTTATGACCATAATTCTGAGTTCAATTGTGGTCAGAAGTCAAGAACTAGCTGTAATATGCAAAGATACAGGCCTGTTGTTTTTATACCCTTACCTCCATTGGATATGGGGCACTGAAGTCAACTTCACCTAACAGCCAATCATTACTCGTTGGTCTATCTGCTTTCCAAAGCTCCTCATAAAAGCCATTTACATCTCTTGTATAAATAGTAAAAACAATGCCACTTTCTTGCTGTACTTGATAATAAAAAGATAAACAGCCTGACATTGGAGTTAGTGTCTTAGGTGAAACCAGTTGAGCTACTTCCTGAAAGTGCTTGACGTAGAGAGAATCCACATACATGTAATGACCTACAGGAGAAAATAGCATAATTGTACATTGTTTTAGAAAATTTTGTACAAAGACATGATAACAATGAGCTCCTCAGAAGCAATATTCTCAGAATATTTGCTCCTCTGATTTAATATGTTAGAATCAGTGTGTCTGCAACTCTCAGCACTTGGATTATCAACTTTACTCTGGTTGCTTGATATGAACATATCACAATTAAAATGTATCCTTTTTGGCTTATGTGATAAGAACTGGCATACCCAAAGAGAGGAAAAGATTTTAATCAATAAATGTAGAGTTTTGAAATTAGAGTATCTAAATGTTTTAGCCAAAGTTATACAGTATGTTCCCAAAAAAGTGGTAGCAAAAAAAAGTTTACTGATATACAGATAACAGATAATCAGAGTTGGAAGGGACCTTGGTTGGACCATCTATTCCAACCCCCCACCCAAGTGGAAGACCCTACACCAGGGGTGGGCAAACTACGGCCAGCGGGCCACATCCGGCCCGTTGGTCTGTCCAATGCGGCCCGCCCTGAAAAAAATCGCTGCCATTGGTCTGTCCAATCTGGCCCGCCCCTGAAAAAAAATCGCTGGGCGTGGCGTAATTGTCCTGTGCCGCGTGGCCCCCAAAGCTGCAAAACAGTGCGGAGCGATCTAGGGGTAGGAAAGAAAAGAAATTTGCAAAGGCCTCGGCTGGGAGTTCGAAATCACCTTCGAGTGCGACCTCTCCGAAGGTGAGTCCCGCCGATCCCCCTTTTCCGGGGCTTCCAGGCTTAAACTTTGCTCGGGCGGCACTTTAAAAGCCTGCTCCCAGCACCCGAGCAACTTCCCAGCAACTTTTGGCTTCCTTTTAACTCGCGGGCGCTGCGCCTGGCCCCGAGCCGCGCGGCAGAGGAAGCCCGGTGGGTGGGCAGGCTGCTTGGAGGAGCGACCCGGCGGTGCTCCGGCAGCAGCAAGAGGCAGTTGCGCCCGGGCTCCGCTCAGGTGTCCGGCTGGGGCTGTCAGGAGTTGCTACCACCGGCGCAGCTCCGTGCGGCTCCAGTCCCGCGTTGCCTTGGGAAGGAAAAGGCAAAACCAGGAGCCACTGAGCCTGAGCCTCCGGTGCCGCTGCTCCCGTTGCAAAGCACCACCGCGGCTCTTCCTTTTTGCCTTTCCTTCCCGAGGCAACGCGGGACTGGAGCCGCGTGGAGCCGCGCCGGCGGTAGCAACTCCTGACTCAGAGGGCCTCCGGGGGAGGGGAGCCTCCGAGGGAGGGGAAGAAGGAGAAGTGGGGGGGAAGGGGGCGATTCCCAAAAAATCTTGTGCTGACCCGGCCCGTCTGTCAAATTTTAAAAGTCAATGCGGCCCCGAGCCAAAAAGTTTGCCCACCCCTGCCCTACACCATTTCTGATAGATGGGAGTCCAATCTCTTCTTGAAAGTCTCAAGTGATGGCGCTCCCACAACTTCCGAGGGCAAGCTGTTCCATTGGTTGATTGTTCTCACTGTCAGAAAGTTTCTCCTTATTTCCAGGTTAATTTCTCCTTATTTCCAGGTTAAATATTAAATATATACAATATAACATTAAAGGATATCTCAGTCAGTTATATAAGGTTTAATCCTAAATAAATGAATATAATAACCTAGTAAACCTAAATTTATTATAATTACATGAAACACATGCAGATTTAGATGCATATATTAATTCTAATGTTTTAGTGATGCCAAATCAGTACTGAAACTGCATGTCAGATATCTTTCAAATTGCAGCATATGTAAAAGACTCCTTTCATATTTTGCATCTCAAGCAGAGAAAAATACCAAAAAAAAAAAAAAAACAGTCAGCCTGACATGAAGAGGAGAAAAAGATCAAAGTATACATATTAAAAGGGGGTATGACAGAATACTAAGAAGATGATGCTTCATTGTTTTTGTGTTGGTTTGTGAGGTTTGATGCCAAGCAGAAGTTCCACAATAGTAACAAGAGCTAATGTTTTTAAACCACTAGCTTCACTTATTAGTCTTTTCCCATTTGGATTATGAAAAATTATTGGCTTGACATCTGATACCACTTTTATGGTTCTGGCAAATTTCTGATTTCCCATGAACTCCCAGCACAGATTTTATGTTTACTGTAATTTGTTCAGTACATCTTTGTTATCCTCTTTTGGAACTAGCAATCAGCCTAAAGTCTAAGCAAAATTATATGGGACAATATATATGCTAACCCTTGTTTAAAGTTAACCCAAAGACTATTTAGAAATTTCTGGATGCCAAATATGCAAAACTAAAAAAAAGTATACTAATGACCATAAAAACTGCAACTTTATGTAAGTAATATGTCTTTTTTAAAAATAGGTCAGCTTATTTTATTTATTTATTTATTTTTATTTATTTGATTTCTGTAGCTGATCATCTCAGCAAACAACTCTAGATAGCTCAAATTCAGAAATACACATTGCAATTAAAAATCTTAAAAACAGTAAAAAAATAAAAACAGTAAAAAAGTTAAAACATTAAAACATCTAATTTGAGTATATATAAAGCAAGATATCTGGCCTGAACAATATGTAGCACCCCAAGGCCATTCTAATCTCCAGAGTGAGAATACTCCACAGAATAGGAACTGCTGCAGATAAAGTTTGTCTTCTAGTCCCTGTCACCCAACATTTTTTGACTGATGGGATCTGTAGCATGCCCATCCTATTTGATCTAATTGGATGGGTAGAAACTCTTGGAAAAAGGTGGTCCCTCAAGCACCCTGTTCCCAAGCCATGTAGGGCTTTATATCAGTACCTTGAATTGCATCTGGAAACATAATGGTAACCACTACAGTTCATGTAGGAGTGGCATTACATGTGTCATATACCTGTCACTAGTTATTACCCATGTGACTGCATTCTGCACCAGTTGAAATTTCTAAATGGTCTTGAAGAGCAGCCCCAGTGTAGAGGCTGTTACTTTAGTCAAATCTGGAGATTACAAGGGTATGAGTTACTAGGAGCAAGGCTTCCTGATCCAGGTGTGGATGCAACTGGCACACCAACTGAAGGTGTACAAAGGCTGTCCTGACCACAGCTGCCACCTGCTCTTCAAGCAGGAGCTGTGAGTCCAGGAGGACCCCCAAATTCCACATTGGGTCTGTTTGGGGCAGGACTGCCCCATCAAGAACCAAAGATGGAAGATCCTTGTCTCTGGGGGATTCAAATATTCACAATCACTCTGTCTTGCAAGGGTTGAATCGGAGTCTGCTTCGCCCCATCTAGTCCCCAACAGTCCTGGAATAGGACATCCAGGGCATCACTCAAGAGGATTGGGGTATAGTCCTGGGTATCATCCACATACTGATATCTCAACTCAAACCAACAGATCATCTCACCCAGCAGCCTTGTGTAAATGTTAAATAGAAGGAGAGGGAACCCAAAAGTAACCCACAAAGTAAGGGCCATGGGCTAGATCTCTCTCCCTTCTATCAACACTGACTGGAACTGGCCCTATAAGAAGGAGAACCAACACAGTATAGTGATGCCTACCACCAGTTCCCAGAGCTGGTCCAGGTATTGAATATTGCTGAGGTTAAGAAGAGACAGGATGGATGCACTACCTCCATCCCGCTTCCGCCAGGGTCAACCATGCGTGCTATCAAGGCCATCTCAATCCCAAACTATGGCCTGAACCCTGACTGAAAGGGGTCTAGAATAATCTGCTTTATCCAGGGTTCTCTTCAGCTGCCATGCAACCCCTCTCTCCATCACCTTCCGTAGAAATGGGAAGTTGGAAACTGGATGGAAACTGTCCAGGCTATCTAGGTCAGGCAATGGTCCTTTAAGGAGAGGGCACATTACTATCTTTTTAAAAATTGGTGGGACCTAATAATGTGCCTGCAGTGTAATAGTTTATCTGTTCTAGTTTCACAAAACAAGCTTCTTTTAAATCTCCTTACTTTCACATATTTCTAGTTTTAAGGAATCCATCACAATATCAATTGGTGCCCCTTTCATTTGTTGATGTAACTGAAAAGTCCATGCCTGTCATTATTATTTGTTAACGAGTACAGGTAGTCCTTGACTTATGACCACAATTGAGTCCAAAAGTTTTGAGTTTTCCTCATTTTATGACCTTTTTTGCCACAGTTAAATGAATCACTGCAGTTTTTAGGTTAGTAACAAGGTTGGTAAATAAATTTGGCTTCCCCATTGACTTTGCTTGTCAAAATATCCCAATAGGTGATCACATGACCCCAGGACACTGCAACTATCATAAATGAAGAGTCAATTGCCAGGTGTCTGAATTCTGATCATGTAGCTGCAACAGTCATGAGTGTGAAAAATGGTCACTTTTTCAGTGCCATTGTAACTTTAAACAGTCAATAAATGAATGGTTGCAAATTGAGGACTTTCAATTTGCTGTAGTGTATATCGCAGAAAATCATCTTCATGCACCAGCATCTGTAGGGAGGCGCTAGACAGCATGAACTGATGCCAGGTACATTGTGACATGAAGAATCACAACACCCAAAGGTCACATTGCTTTTGTGGTTTTAAAGGAAGCAGCAAATTTTTTGTAGATTCTGCTAAATTAATTCATTTAAAAAATTACATTTGTTTATAGAAACGGAACCAGGCTTCAGTTATGGAAATAAAATATACTTTTCTCTTTGTTTCAAAGATAAAACTCCACTGTATTAGTGTGAAAAGCTATCTAAGACTTTTGAGGTACAATTCTCATAAGAAATGTTTTAATATTAAGGTTCCAAAGCTTATAGATTCAGATACCCAGCAACACAGTATAATATATTACTAAATGGAATCTATTCAGATTAGGGGGGGAAACTATTAATTGCCAAAACAATCCACTTTGTTTTAATGAGATCTTAACTATAGAAGCTACAATTTATCTGCCAATTATGTTTGTCTATTTGATCCTTTGAAAATATTTCAGAAGTTGTGAATACTCCATATTTGACTTTTCTATACTAGACCATCAGAAGACAATTCAGAATGATTCCCTCATCTATACTGATATCATTTAGTGACCTATTCTTAATCAAGTAATTTCAGTAATGCAGAAATATATAAATGCATTTCTACAGGTTTTTACTGACCCCTTCTCCTTCACTAGCTTGGCTCTTATGAATTCTTATTAATATACTTATTCTAAAATGGTAAAAACATTTTGCTTGTTTAAAAAATGTTCCCAAATTCTATGGTACACAGTGGGTCCTGGCCTTTCCAATTTTCCAGAAATAAAAAACAATGTAATCAGAGATGAACTATCTTTTTTATCAAAAGACTACATGGAATGAGCAATGTCTGCTGAATGAGCAAAATTAATTCTTGCCTTCCACAGCTGCTCTATTTTTAAAGCTAAATGCATCTGTTGCAGTCAGCTTTTCCAGTGCACAAATATAACACATTGTGGTTTAACATCTTCTCAAAGGTCTCTAATTTAAAAGTTTAAGAACTCAACTCATCCAATTTGCAAAAAAATAAATAAATCCAAACCCTAAATTGGATTTTTACCAGAAATATAATTTCTTTGTTATTCAAAAGTTTTCTTTCATTCCTTTCCTGAGCATTTGTTCCTACTCTGGGACATTCTTTCATTAGAAAATCTCCATGGAGATCTATGTTTTCCAACTTAGTTGTAGTCGACTGTCCTTGAAAATTACAAGATTTGAAGAAGTTGTTTTGCAGATTACTTTTATGTGGGTTTTATCAGTTTATTTCAATCGTAATTGTGATCTTCGTATAATGCCGAAAAACTCTTATGATGAAAACATACATTGTTTTAGTACTTCTAAGAAGAAACCAAATGAATTAGATGTATTTTAATTCTCTGAAAAGAATTATTTCTATTGTTTCTTCCTTTTATTATATGTTTTATTATCTTATAAACGGATATGGATGTGTCCTTCATGGAAAGGGATCCCCTGAAAGCTCCCATTAAAAAAGGGGAAGGGAAGAAAGGAATATACTTTTTAATTATTTTTCTTTGGTAGCCCCCCTAGAAAGAGTGGGGTGAAGACTGGAAAGGCATACAGCAAATGAACTTAGAAGCACATTCCAACCTTATTTTTAAAAAGATTGTAGCTAAGCTAGTGGAGCTTTTGCCCGCAAAAAAACTTTATTTGGAGAATGTGATGGGTGACACTTAGCCCATGTACGTGTTTAATTGGAGAAACTGATTTATGGCACACCCAGGAAGGAAGGGGGAAGCAGGGTCACAGTTGACTGTAATTACATGTCAACTCATAAAATATTTCTATAGTCTTTTTAGAGTTGCCAACAGAAAGGGAGGGGGGAGCAGTGCAGCAGCTTGCAAAACCAAAACTACATTCCACAAATGTTTTCAAAGATAGTAACTAGGTGACTAAGTTTCTGCCATGCAAAATTCTAACTGGAGAGCATGATTGATGACTCTTGGCTATGGATGTGTTCCATTGGAGAATATGAATTATGATACACCCGGGGGTAGAGGGAAAAACCAGGGTCAAGGGTGACAATGAATTATGTGTCTCAGAGTCGGCTACACCCAAGCAGTGATGGCATGTTAACTCCCAATAAATCCTCTTTAAGTTTTGGAAGTTTGGCTCGAGACTCATGATTTAAATGGGGGTAACTGCCGGAATCCTGACAGAATTGGCTTCATACAGGTCATGCCAGTATGTCACTCCTAATGAATTCGTTGAAGTTTTTTGAAGTTTGACTCAAGGCTCATGATTTAATTAGGGCGATCACTGGAATCCTGATAGCTCAATCTTCTCCAGAAGATATTCTAATGCTTCAACATAGCATCTGACCATAGTTCTGGGAAATGCATGAATTCATGAATATATTTTTTCTCTTCCAGCATTGGAAAATTATTCAAAGAAAGTTTGAGCAAAGACCTCAGACCTATTTATTTAACTCACATCTCACCAAACAAGGAACCTTTCCCAGCAGATGACAATTCTAAAAGTTTTATCTTTTTTTAAAAATGGTTAAATTGGGCCACTCAAAAAAATTGAATCAAACTTAGCTTTTGAAAAACTTACATCTCTGATATTTAGATTGGATAAAGAGAATTGTGATACAAAAAGAAAAAAAATCTAACTGATTTCCACAAGACTCAAAAAGATAATTCAAATGTGTTATGCCAGAATAGATAGATGAGCTTCACATCTGAACAATTAAAAAAAATTCAATAAACATAGGTTTAAATAAATTATATAATACTCTGAATAATATGCTTAGAGAATGTAGTTACTTTAAGATAACAAGGTAAATTATTTACTTTTTTTAATAACCTGGATATTCAAGAGCTGGTATGAAGTTTTATTAATTTCTTTCTCTAGGTTTTCTATGTGAGCATAGCTGAGAAAACTATGCAGAAATTATTTTTGGAACAATGCCTGGATTTAATTTAATAAATAATTCACACCATACAAATGTAAACTGAATACCATAAATGAAATATAAAAGCAAGCCTGAAAGCACTTAGTGCAAAAATGTAGGTCATAATTTGTTTTGACCAAAACATGGTTATACTTTACATGGGAGAACAATTATGAAAAGCTGAACCTTTGTGTTTTCTGACTCCCTGCCTCCCCCAACATACACAAAGAATGCCCCATTTATGTCAAAATTGCCATTACCAAATTCTATTTACAATTTTTCCTCCAATCTATTTTTAAAACATGCATATTTAAAACTACATGATTATAAAACATTCATTCATGGTGCTATTGTATTCTAATGAGAGAACTTGGAACACAGAATTGAGAACACAAATGAGAAAATTTGGAATTATTTGTAATTAAAAGTTACAAATACCTTCGATCTTGCTGTCTTTCAAAACAAATAAGTCTTTCTTGCTTACCAAATTCATTCCTAAAGGTATGATCTTTTGGAAGGATAGACTGTGAATTTCCTATGTTTCCACCACCAACAAACCAATTAACATTTGGATTCCAGCGGTTCATAAAACCACAAAGATGATTTTCTTCAAAATCACATTCTGCAGTTGAAAAGAATATTAAAACACATAAATATCTGTGGTTTGGCACCCATGATTATCTATTTTGTCAGCTGCAATCAGTTCAAATTTCTGTTTAAAATGTACTGTCAATGTTCAGAATAATATAAGCTTTAATCCTATGTGTTACCATCATCATGCAGCGAGCCATTCAACAGAACAAGAAAGGGAAGTGTAAAGCAGGAATTGGTGAACTTTTATATCTTGAATCGAGAGTCTCTAATCCCCAGGCCAGAGACAGGCACCAGTCAGTGGCCCACCAGGAACTGGGCACAGAAGCGAGTGAAGCCCAGGGATGGAATTCAAATTTTTTAACAACCGGTTCTATGGGCGTAGCTTAGTTGGTGGGCGTGGCTTGGTGGTCATGTTATTGGCTGGTCATAGCCAACTCAATATCACTCACATCGAGGCACGCATCTCCTCGCCTGGCCTCTCATGACTGTAGGGATGCTGCAACAGTTGTAAATGTGAAAAATGGTCATAAGTCACTTTTTTCAGTGCCATTGTAACTTTGAATGGTCACTCCACACAAGCAAAGTACCAGCAAAGGAGAGAAAAAAACTCCAGAGAAGTCTAGTCCTGCCAAGAATGTAATAAGGGTTAACGGAGAGGCAGTTTCTGTATGCAACACCAGAATATTTCCTTCCTGCCTTTCTTACAGGATTAGGCCAGTAATTTCTTCTAACAACCGGTTCTCAGAACTGCTTAGAATGTTAACAACCAGTTCTAGCGAATAGGTGCGAACTGGTAGAATCTCACCCCTGGTGAAGCCCCATCTGTGCACATGCGGGATCCAGGCAGCATGTGAAACCACACCCCTCCATAAAGTCTATGACTTCCAGAAATTAGAATTAAAATTCAATACTTGTGGAATGTCCTTGACTGGAATATCATCACTCTGAATCTCTAAGTCAAGCAGAAGTGGCGGCAGAATGATATCCCAAGAATATTCTCCAACACCTGAGTGCATGTAGCCTGTCTTTGAATCTTTCTGAGGACCAATAATGTCCTGCAGAACTCTGGGTTTTCCTTGGCTAGTCCTCATAGCCTTACATTCAATGACACAGAAGATATTAACAACTATACAAAATATGTTATACAGAACCTAAAAAGTACATTTCAGTGTTAATTCATTTTAATCTATGAATAGCTGCACGCCAGTGGTGAGGCAACATGTTCTTTTTCATAGCTGCCTTTTGTCTTAAGTTCTGACTGAGCAATAAAGATTTCTAAAGATTTGGAAACCTGGGCAGCATATTATAATTAGTCTATTATAATTATTCAAAAATACACCACTTGTCAGGTTAGAATTAATAAAATATAATATTTCAATATAATATTAAATTTCTCTTAACTAATACTCTTATGATAATAGATTCCCAATTAAATATTACATCCTCATGCTACTTATACACAATTATTAAAATAGCTACTTACCTATACAGTAGCCAGTTGAAATTTTGATTTCAAAAATTGCTATGCTGGCAAAAGTTTCTGTTCCCAGTACACCTTCCAGTACAATCTGTAAAACAAGCATAAAAATAGAGTGAGAGTAAGCACTGTGTTTCAATAAACTGGTTTTAGAAAATAAATAGCTTAAATAACACTGGTCTACAAGGAGAAGCCTCGGAAATGAAAGTTGCTTAATTTTACCAGAATTGGGGTCACTAATAAAGGAAAATTAAGTCCTGAGTATTAATTGCTCCAGGTTCCAAGATACAGCTTCAGGTCAAAATTGCATCAAAATAATTCAAAATTATAAGGGGGATGTACAATTATATTCCATACCTTTTCTGTAAAATGTGATATTAGCAATGGGAATGGTGCCACGCCAATCATTATAAATATATGTTTTTATTGATACCAATAACTTTCCATTCATTTATTGGTTTTTTCATGTAACATTTTCATGTTTCTTGTATGAAAAACTGACATGGTCCAATATCAGATTAAATGACAAGGTTCCATCTTTTTGGTGAATTGCAGTAGGATCATCCCTGGGGAGATTCCAGCAGTAATCGGCAAGCAAGGATGGACACCATTTCCTTTGGTATCTTTTCTCCATGCCTGCAATATCCTGGTAGAATCTCTCCCCATGCTCATCACTCACTGCCCCACAGTTCAAAGGGAAATAGTATAAATGCAAGTGTAAGAAGTGAATTTTCAGTGACATGTTTGCATCAAGTGCTTTATAGGACCTAAGCAAATTTTCCACTTGTTTTTCATAATCATCTGCCTTGCTGTTCTCAAAGTGAAGATAAATTTATACACTTCCATGTGGTACCCTTTTCATTGTTCTACTGTACTTTGTCAAGAAAGGCATCATGATCATAAGACACTTCCCTCCCTTGTAGGCAAATATACTCACCTGTGTATAAATCTTTATTGTGAAATATCTTGAAAACTTTAGCCAACCAGCACCTTTATCACCTTTCTAATTCATCTAATCAAAATATGTCAAATTAACACATTTTATCTCGAAGGTCAATAATTTCCCAAAATTTGGAGATCAGTGTAATTGTGCCACAAACCACTGGATTTGGATTACCTTTCTCTTACCTTTCTTACAATAGCCTCTAGAATATCAGTCTGAACATCAGTCTTAATACTGAACAGCAGTGCTTAATATCTAAGTTCGTAGAAAATATCTCTAAATATATGTTCAGATTGAGTGAAAAAAAGTGGTTATGCCTACTTAGTTATATGGAAGTAAGAGTATGTCAGGAACAATACATGATGCATTGGAGTGGGTTATGAAATACATGCAATGATAGAAAATAGATAGAATCATGAATATATGGTTGCTGAATGAATGTGGACTGAGTATAAAACTGAACACCCAATACAAAAGAAGTTTGTTGACAAGTGTTGTGGTTCGCTGGCAGCTTGTGCAGATGGCAGTGGAATTGTACGGTGGGGAAGAAAGGGGACCAGTCAGGGAATCTGGAGAGGACTCAGATGAGGGTCCTGCATCCAATGCAGAGATGGAGCCAGGACCATCTGGGAGTGGGAAGCTGACTCCGGAGCCTCCTGAGTCTCACAGCAGCGAGGCCGAGGAACAAGGGGAGCCTGTTCCCAGTGCACATGTGTGCAGAGCTGCTAGAAGGCAAGAGCAGCTGAGACAAAAGGGTCAGTAAGACTTGGAGGTGATTGCCCCTTCCATAAGGTATAAAGGACAGGCAAAGGTGATGAAACCTTAGTAGGAAGCAAAGTCATTCGTTCTGTTCGGATTTATCCTTGAAGCTCTGTGTGGACTTTGTACTTCGGTTGGTTTTTTATAATTCATTTGACACTCTAGTTGTTGGCAGCAATTCAAAGGAAGAAAAGGTGGGTGCTTATCTCGAAGGACTGTTTGGGATTTATTACTGGCTGGGAATGAAAATAATTCCCAGCATTCAAATAAAAAAAGAGTTGTTTTAACTAAGTCTGTGCTTAATTACGGTCTCGGGAAGCCTTGGTCAGAACAACAAGATTTGGTCAAATAGAGAATGAATATAGATTCTTTTTCATTTCCTGCACATGCAGGGTCAGCTCCCCCTCTCCCCACCTCCAATCAACTGACCATTGATCCATTGGTTATCAATAGGAAATGACCAGTTTCTTGCTGGAGCCTGATGCCATGGGCATCAGAAAATGATTGGCCCAAAGTCATGAGTCAGCTTTCATGTCTAAGGTGGGACTAAAACACAGTCTCCTGGTTTCTAGTCTGATGACACCAAACTGGCTCTCCCTATGAAAACTAAGAAAGTAATGACTGGGTGAAATTAATGAAATATTCAAATAAAGGTGAAAAGTTTAAATATTTTTAGATGTATGAACAAAAATTTAAATATTTTTAGATATATAAAGTATTATAAGGATGCAGGGGAAGCAAAGATGATTTGTAAAGACAGCAAGGTTTTAAATATGTATAGTGTCTGGACAGCAAGGTTTTAAATATAATGTATAGTGTCTGGATTTGGTGCAAACCAAACATGTTTGTTATATTTGCTTTTCCCTTATCTTAATCTTTTCATTATCCCGCCCCCCCTTTTAATAACATTGCTGTTTTTAAATTTAATAACATTACTGTTTTCAAAAGGGTGATAGATTTGTATGCATGTCTGTTCACAAAACTATATGAAGAAAGATCAAAGTGAAAATGAACATTGTACTCTAGAGAATAAACAATTTTCCATTATTTTTTTCTTTAAAGATTACTACAATTATCTGGTTTTGCTAAGAAAAGTCTAAAATATAGAGCAATTATCTTTTCTGACATGTTTTGTGGTACAATCAATCCATAAAGACAGCAGGTTTGCCTCTGATTTACATATTAATTAGAACATCTGATATGTTATCAAAGTGGATGTTTGGATATTCAGTATCCCTTCACAAATAATAAAAATTGTTCCAAATATTTATGTTTCATAAGAAAAGAGATAAACATATATGAAAAATTCTAGCTATTTCCATTTATCTACAGTTGTGTGTATGCGTATATGTGTGTGTAAACGAATGCAAGTACTTGTTTCAGATGCTTACCTTGAATTTGTCTGTCCTATTTTTTACATCTACACTGGCTATGAGCCAGCTCTCTGAATGTTCTGTGGTTGTCCAAAGCAAATGATCAAGGCTTTCACCTTCCACTCTTATATATAGGTTTAAGATAATAGAATCTAGTGGTAATTCTGAAGCTGATGCAATCTGATATATAAGTCGAACACAACTCCACTCTCCTGTGTATAGTTCAGGGCTGAGCAATACAGCTGTGTCACCACTTGTTCCTCGTGAGGTATCCACAGAAATGTAATGACCTGAAAATGTACAATGATTGGATTTGAATAAGAAAACATGCCTTACTGATACTCAGCACTCTTAAATGCAATCAACCTCACCCAACATGGCCGCTAATTAAACTGAAGGGAAATTGCCTCTTGTGCTTTTGGTTCAAATGAAGGATGTGTAGAAATCCAAACTATCTGAAAATTATCATATTGCAGAAGGGTTGATGATTAAAATATACTTTGCTGTACCTCTCCCTTCTCTGTAAAACTAAATAGATTTACAAGCTGCTTTTTAATTTATTATTATTTAAAACAATTAAGATTTAAAGAAGTAATAATATTTTAATATATGTTTTTCATAAACAACCTGGATGATTAAAATTGCTCATGCATTTATCATGTATATACTTAATTAAAGTTTCTCAATTTTAAAAAAATATTTTACAACTTTTGAATATATAATATTTAGGATTAGGTTTCACAGGACTAGGTACTGGGGATCTGTTTGCATAATATTGAACTAGTAAGGTTTTATTTTAATTCTGCAGTGCAAATTGGATTTTGACACTATTATCTTTTTTCATTATTTATTAAATATCAATGTATACATGACATGAAGTATCTCCTGACTGCCATGATTTAATTATAATGGCAAATAATAAATTCTTGGTCTCCAGACCAAACCTTTCCAAAGCAGTACCCAATAAACTTAAAACCCCCAAAAGATGAAAATAATAACATGAAAGGTGAACAAATGTGTACTTGCCTCTCAAATAGCATTACCCAGCACAATATAACTATAACATCCCAGCCTTTTTTTGTTTCTACAAAATGTAGGCAGATCATAGAAATGTGTGCCCCCGTCTTTACTTTGTATTGTGCTTTAAGATGTCCTTGTGACATTATAGGTGTGTTGGTTGTAGATGTGAACAAGCCTGTATGTCCGTATTTGCAAATATAAAAGAAGGATGCATAGGCTGACAGGAAACCTGAGACAGCTGTGTTTGGATGGAATTGAGACCCTAAAACAAAGATAATTAAGACATTGAAAGGATAACACCAATATATGAAGCAGTGTATCAACATTCAAGGAAGTCTGTTGTCAAGGGCAGAAAGGTATGTAGAAGTATATGGTATTTTTGGATTTCAATTTCTTTTTATTATTCATGCCTTCATTTCTTTGGCTTACTATTTCTTACTCTCCAAAAGGGAACATTTGATTGTTCTTTGTATACATATCTTATACGTATAGAAAGTATAATATAGAAAAATTGTCATGCCAACTGTTATTCATGTCAACAAATTGTCAAATATATTGATTCCAAATAGTAATTAAAAATAGATTTTGAAGAAAGCCATTTTACAAGTTCTTAAAACGTAATTAAATTATAGCTTACTTTCAATGGTCTTTCAGATAAAAAAAAAGAATACTGCATCTATTTCTGGGAAAGCTACTGAGGGCAAACATTCTATTTGTTTGCAAAATAAATCACTGTGGTAATATAAATTTGCAAAAGTAAATCAAGATCAACTTTGAATCTGACCTGAAACAATTGGTATAAAACTGAAACAAACATCTTATGTAACTTTGGGGGCGGGGGAGTTTGTACTTTATACTGAAAATACATGTTCATAACTTGTTTTTTTCCTGTGCATTGTATGCTCATTTGACTTGTTTTTAAAGATTCTTTAAATTAAAGCAAATAAATAGTGGGAAAACACTTGATTGAAGAAGTGGAAGTATTAGGAACATTAGCTGAGAAGTAATGATATAAATGTTGAAGTACCAAATTTTAAGAAAAATTAAGTGTAGTAAAACTTCAAAGAAGGGGATTATAATAAACCTAAACCTATGATAAATAGGCTGCCATTGCACCAAAATCTAATGAGAAAAAACGTTCAGGATGGATATGAGTTCCTAAAGGAGGTACCAGAAATAAAATTCCAAACAATTCCAGTGTGGAAAAAACTGACAATAGAAAGAGACAGCACTGTGGCTACACAAAGGGAGGGAGAGGGAGGGGGAGACTCTTCATTTTGGCATTATTTTTGTAAAATAAATGATGACATGGTATAATATGCCATGTTCTTGTTCATCCGAGGTTGTATTTATCTACTTTTAAGAACTGCTGAAGACCAATAATTAGTATTATGTCCTACACGTAAAACCATACAACACAAAGAGGGTGTATTTTCTCTTTCATATGACTGTACATACATGCATGCATGCATACATACATAATATATACATGTGAATTATTGTTTTAACACATTCTACCCTTTTTAGAGTTATTTGAGATGACTTATACATTGAACAAATAAACATAGAGAAAAACACATTTCTTCTTTAAAAGGGAAAATTACAGTCTAGGCAGTTTGACAATAATACTGGAAAAAATGCAAATTATAAAAGTACATTTGAAAAAAATGTACTAATTATCACAAAGTCAGGATTGATTTGTCAAAAAACGATTTGCAGACTAACTAACTCATTTTTTAAACTTCCTTTTTAGACTATATTAAGACTTCAACAATACATTTAACAAAGTTTTCTATACCATGTTGATCAGCAACCTGATGAAATGGGCACAGGATGACATGGCAATTAAATAGATACAATGCTGCCTGAAAATCATACTCTAAAAATGTCTATCAGGGATTCCTCATCAAATTGGAAGGAGATTAAACTCATCACCACAAAGACGAGGTCCTGATTCTGTATTCTTCAAACACAGAAAAAGTGAGTGGTTAAGGCACCAGGAGCAGGAGACCATGAATTCAAGTCCTGCCTTAGCCATAAAAGCCAGCTGAGTGATTTTGGACCAGTCACTCTCTGTCAGGCCAACCCACCTCACAGGGTTATTGTAGGAAAAATAGGAGGAGGAAGGTGTAGAAAGTGTATTGGATATGTTCACTGCTTTGGATTATTTGTAAAAATAATAAAGGTGGGATTTAAATAAATAAACAAAGAAATAAAAAAAAATATTATTAATGACTTGGAAGAAAAAGAGAGGAAAATGTTTTTATCTTTGCAGCAATGCTTTTGGGACCCACAGAGGACCACTAGGGGTGATAAATGAGTTTTATTATTTGCCATGCCACTATGGCGGCCATCTTGTGAAGAGCAAGGCTTTAGTTATTCTCTTTTTAAGAATTCACTCACCACATATTGTCAAAATTCCAACTGTTCTCTCAATTACAAAATGTTGCCTATCTATCTCTGCATTTATATTTGATCTACTGTTAAAAATTAAATACCATTAATTATGTTTATGTTAATCTCAGAAGCTACCAACTACAGTATCTTGTGGTCTTACTATAATTTTATTAAGCGGGTTCCTGAAAATGGTAGATAGTCAAAATAAAACATGACAGCAGAAGAAGAACTGTGAAAGACTAAGCTAAAGACTCGTTTACTTCAGCAGTTTTTTCCCCACAGTAGCCACAGACAGGATGCTCACAAACAGGATAAGTGAGTAAATCATTCTGCCTACTCGTGTTCTTCAAGAATTGGCATTTACTTCTGCTAGAGGAAGAAATTTATAACCAAAGAATTATCTCAATACTTTTAAAATAACAAGTTGGTGGCCATAATTATATTTTGTGGTAAGAAATTCTACTGTTTAACTTTACATTTTGTAGTATTCGTCTGTTTTGAATCCCCACCATTCAGCTTAATTGGATGGTGCTGGACGGTAGTACTTAGTCAAACCAGCAAATTTCTCTGCCCATTTCCTCCACCTGCATGATAATCTCCTCTTACTTGCCTTTTTACCAAACTAAAATAGAAGCATTGGTATCTTTTCCTCATCTTTTCTTCAACCTATGCACCTAACTAATCACTTTGGCTAATGTTTTTTGCATGTTACTCGGTTATGCAATATCCTTTTATTATGCAAGATCCTACACATTTTCATACAGCCAGAGAAGTCTTGTGTCCGAGAAGGTGTCATAAAGTTATCTGAATAATGTTTGGCAAAATATTGAAACTTCAGAAATCTCCATATACCTACTAAAATATATTCATCAATACTAAAGTTTATATCATTACATGATCCTTACTTAATATAAACTGATTTCTACTGAATCCTAATTCTGGAAGTTCTTAGACATTTTATTAACAGTAGAGTTTCAAAATCTCCTCTTGTTTTCTGGCATATGTTTACTGGCTCTGCCATGATTTTTCATACTCAATTTCACATCAGAACAATTAAGATTATTTTTAGCTGAAGATGGAATGGATAAAATCAATTTTCTAAAGCATTTACTTACTTAAAGAAGTGAGTTTACAATAAAATAGTGAAAATATTTTTATAATCATGAAAATTGACTAAATGAATTTTCCATTTAAATTCCATTATTTTATGTAAACCAGCTTACACTCAATTACTTAAATCCAGTTAAGTCAGTTGATGAATGGCATTGTAAAATAAAGGGGTTACAAACAATAGCTGTTGTTCCATCATCATTATATTAATGAGAAAGTTTGAATTTATTATGCAGGTGCATAATTTCTCTTAAGTGAAATGTGTATGTTTTCTAAGTGGAAAGTGTTGGAGAAAATAAAAGTTACAATTTGTTACTTGATATAGTTAACATTTACTTTATCTTAAGTGTTAAGTCAGAATTGTTATGATAGTAAATTCTATTTTAAAAAGGACCTTTTGTTACAATTGTCTTATATGGTCATGAGGAGAAGAGTAAGAGTACTCATGGTTAGCAATTATGTAAAAGTGATCTGTTTTCAAAGCTTTTTTTCCTAACTGCTCATTCATCATTTTGCATATGTTTGTATGTGGGTGGCAGAATGTCTAATGTTACCATTTTCAGACACCAGATTTATAAAATGCCTGAGGTCTTTCCTTTCTAACACTGTTTTTAAGGAGTTTTGTTCACTTGTCCCTGGGTGTGTGTGTGAAGGGGAGAGATAGGATCTAAATCTATCTAAATAAAAAGCTTTTGTCCATCCACTACATCTCAGGCATTTTTCAAGTCAAATAATTGTGCTGGCTTCCCTCTACTTGTAACACAATATTTCCTATAAATACGTTAATCCCCTCATTGGCCACCTGGTTGCTAACACTCTGAGGAGTTTGATCTGCCCACCTCCTATTGGTCACTTTAGGCTTCTTTGGGCATGCTGCCTGCTTATGGTCACAGAGCGTTGTCCTCCATGATCATTTTGGCTTGAAATACCTGCTCCACTTATAAGAAAACAAAAAAATTCTTATGGATTTAAAGTAGGTAAGTTTACTGCAATGAGCAAGCAATTAGCTATATAATCTTGAAAAGCAGCTAGGCGTGCCTTGGCCCTTGTCCTTGTGTACATTAAAGCAGAACCTCCCTATTGCCTTTGATCTATTTTGATCTATTTTCTTACCAAGTCTTGGTTTAAGGGGAGGATACTAACTACTTATTTGATACCACAAAAATGTCTATCTGTTCTTGTTTTAAAAATTGTTGGAAACATCCAAATTTCATTTCCAGACTCAGAGACCAGCCCAAGTACATGGACCAACCAGCCCAAGAAATCAACCCCACAGAATGTCTAAAACAAACCTTTTTATTGAGACTGGCTGAAATAAAAGATTCTTGCAAGTCTAATTTATCCTATATTTCCTTATACTTCAGTGAATGAGGAAGATACCTTTCTGACTGCTTACAAATGCTATCTGTCTGTGGGAGGACTTAAAATGTTTTTCACCTTTGTAACAGATCTTGCATATCTTCATCAAGGTTATCTTCCTTACTCTTGACAGCTGGGACAGTCAACTTTTGCAGCAGACATGTATCTGCACACTGTCCTAATACTCAATTCCCATATGCTTGTCACGTCTGTCCTTTTTAGAGTTAGACCAGCGGCCCCCAACCTTTTGGGCACCAGGGACCGGTTCCATGGAGACAGGTTTTCCCATGCTATGATTTTGCATGCTGCCTGTATCCCTTGGATGGGGCTTTGCTTGTTTTCATGGCCTTGTTTCTAGCATGCCGCGGCCTGGTGCCAGTCCATGGGCTGGGGGTTGGGAACTCTTGCTTTAGACACAAAGGTGTACCTGTTTTTGAAACACAGATTTAATATTCTATTAAACAATTATTGGATGCATCTTCATAAATTGCCCAACTGATGTACCAGAGGGTGCAGGAGGAGCACAAGTTAAAGTCAGAGGAACTACCCAAACATTCATGTCACATACTTTCCTTTCTCTGCGCTTACACTCTGTCAGCTGGCTTATCCGTGGTCATCTTTTCAGAAGAGCACTAGACACATGTTAGCCCAATTGATAGGTCACAGCACACAGGAGGGACTGCAGGGAATATCATGAGTGCTCCCTCCTTTTTTACCCTATTCCACCCTTTTCTGGCAACTTATTAGGCAAGTCAGGAGTAAGCTGCTATTCTAACTATCTGCCTAAACTCACCCAACCCACTATCTATGTTTGGAATAGTGACTGATAGTTATTTTTCCACCAGTAGCAAGTTGGAAGGGTAATAAAGCCAGGGAATCCACCAATCTCTTTTCTTTATTTGGCTACAATGGGTATGTAAAGTTAGCATATTTTGATAACTTATTACAGTAGCAGAACATGAATCAGCAATGGGGGAAACACAATCTATATCATCATAGATTTTTGCTCATTGAAGGACAGGTAAATAGCACTTTTAATGCAGCAGTGAGAAAGAGCTCTAAGAAAACATTGGAATAATGTTGAATCACATATTATACAGTAGTGGCTTTGCTCAAATTAGAGCAAATTATCTTGGACATAATGAGGTTTACTTTAAGTTCAAATTTTGCATTTTTAAATGTACTTTTTCTCATGGCATATATTGTTACTTCTACATTATATGTAGAGACATTACAATTAGCCAGAAATGAGTTGCAATGAAGGCACCACACAACACATAAATCAGGCTGTGTAAATAGCTAGTGGGGTAACAGAAACAATGAACTTCAGTGGACTGACAATGGTGTCATCTAATGGTCTGAAAAAAATGAAAGAACAAAGTGTATAATTTCTAAAGAAAAGTTGTATAAGAACAACTTATGAATCACTAAAAGTTGCATGCTATTGCAGAGCAGCAAATCTGTGCACAATTGTTTAGGAGTAATCCCCAGTGAAGTCTGCCTGATTTATTTCTAAGTAACCATACACAGAACTGAATTTATGAACTCTACAGATATATTTATGAATTCATTAGGTGAGTGTTTATGTACCCTATTCTATTTAATGCGCAAAAAACTCTGGGCATGTTATTGCTGGCACTCAAGCTAGAAGTTCTGAGCATTGCTGATATTACAGATAGAATAGCACATTGCATAACAAGATCCAGAGACACTCTGAACTGTTTATGATTGTGGTGACATGCAGACGTGTGTGTGTGTGTGCGTGCATGTGTGGGTGGGTGTGGGTGTGTATGTACACACACGCACACACCCATATACACATATATATACATATACGCATACGCATACACATACGCACATACATACATGTATACACACATACATACATACATACATACATACATACATACATACATATATATAGTGCCCTGATCAATGTACACTTGAGGACATCATGGCAGCCTTAAGTATGCCTTATTTTAATTGTGATGCTTCTGACACGAATAAACAAACAAGCTTAGAGTATTGCATAAACGTACCATTGCGGCTTGTAACCTATGAGTCCTAATTTGTTGAAGACCATTACAACATATTTTTACTTGAAGTCAAAAGAGTCATCAAACTATATGTACCAACAACAACTCCCAAAACAAAACAAAAAGCAGATTACTCATATCAATAAGGAAACTTCAATCCAAAAGAGATCACTCTGGTGGAAAAACAAATCTGGTCACGTTGCCAATTTCAAAAACCGATACAAAATTTATGCCACCAGATAAAGACCGAATGCACCAATTATCACATTAAACAAGAGGAAAACCTTCTAAGCACCAATTCCACCGTGCTTTTTACAATTTTGTAAACAACAAACTAAAAGACTCAAGGTCCATCCCTCCCTTGATAGGACCTGATGGTAAAGACTGCTGCGACGACACCATTAAAGCCAACATCTTTAACACATTCTTCGGCTCAGTATTTGTAAACAGCAATGGATCATGCCCAGTATTTCCTAGCCGTACCACAGATAACAACAATGATCTAATACATATCGATTTCACAGAAGACAATGTTGAAAAAGCACTCACGCAATCTAAAACCATCTCTATCTATTGGACCGGATGGAATATGTGCCTACTTCTTAAGAAAGCTATCCACTGCCATAGCCAAACCTCTAAGCATAATCTTTGAAAAATCTTTCAGAACCAGCTCCTTGCCTAACCTATGGTCACAAGCCACAGTCATCCCCATCTTCAAAAGGGAGACCCAAGCCTAGTTGAAAATTACAGGCCAATCTCCTTATGCTCGTCACCTGTAAAGTCATGGAATCAATTATTAACCAATCCATCATCCTCCACTTAGAGACAAATAACCTACTCTCCAATAAACAATTTGGTTTCAGAAAAAAACTATCCTGTAATCTGCAACTCTTACACTGCAAAAACATATGGACGACACAACTTGACCAGGGCAAAGCAATAGACGCAATCTACATAGACTTCTGTAAAGCCTTTGATTCAGTGGTACCGACAAACTACTCCTAAAAATAAAATCCTATGGGATCTCTGGACAACTGAATAACTGGATAGAAGCATTCCTGTCAAACAGACAACAAATGGTCAAAATCGGGAGCGTCCTATCAAATCCAGTACCTGTCAATAGTGGTGTTCCCCAAGGCAGTGTTCTAGGACCAACTCTCTTCATACTCTACATAAACGACCTCTGTGATCATATTAAGAGCAATTGCGTTCTCTTCGCTGATGATGTAAAGCTGTTCAATACCACAGACAATACTGCTACCCTACAAAAAGATCTTGACTATGTATCAGAATGGTCAAACAAATGGCAACTTCAAATCTCAACAAATAAATGCTCTGTCTTACATATTGGCAAAAAAAAAAAATCAGAAAATAAAATACAAGTTGAATAGTCAAGATCTTGTTGATGACCCAAGCTCTGTAAAGGACCTTGGAATACTCACTCAAATGATCTAAGTGCTAGAGCCCACTGCAACTACATAGCCAAAAAGGCATTAAGAGTTGTTAACCTAATCCTCGTAGTTAATCTGGTATATGAGTAGAACCACTTGTTTATATGTTTAGGATCCAGACCTGAAACATCTTACTGAGGCAAAATACAATATGGCATACCCCTCCATCTATTTACAGAAGCAAGTGGGACTGATAATCAAATCTTAA
Organism: Notechis scutatus; assembly: GCF_049901735.1. Classification (NCBI taxonomy): domain Eukaryota; kingdom Metazoa; phylum Chordata; class Lepidosauria; order Squamata; family Elapidae; genus Notechis; species Notechis scutatus. Next base: position 199,693,002 of record NC_142010.1, on the reverse strand, counting down.
AGATAGTTTTCAGCTTTCAAGGACAATTGGGAACAGGATTGCTTAAGTCAGTGAGGTCATGAAATGTCAGCTTCCTGGAGCATGGGAAGCAGTCCCAGAGCCTCATGCTTCAGGGTGCAAAGAGTCAAAAGGACATAGATGGGGTAGGGAAATAGTTGGGTGGGTGGAGAGTTGGAGGCAGTCTCTTACTTTACTGAAGCTCAGGACTGGGAAGACCAAGCCTGGAATAGCTTCAGTTGTGGTGGGTACCCATTTGACAAGCCATAAATCGTGGTTAACAGCTACAATGGAGAGTGCTGAGATTGCTGTGTTTAATGTGTGTATATTCCAGCCATTAAAAATTGTGTGTGTAATGGAATTCTTTTCTCAGAGTACACACAGAAATATTTTATATTATCCAAATATATTCAAAATGTAATTGTTAAATTACTTGCTTTCAGATGATTCGGTCAAGGAAAATATATTTTATCATCTTTACCAGCTTTGTCTCTTGAAATAAAACCTTGGATTAATCAATTTAAACACTGAAGTTTGGGAAGAAAAATATTTTTTATTCATAAATATTTTCTTGTTCCTAAGCATCTGGCAAGGGAAGCAAGAACATACTCAACGTGCTTTATCAAACCTATCACGCACCGGCTTCAAAGAAAAATATGCATAACATTTTCTTCTGGAATCATTTTTTATGTCTGGTTCTATTAGAAAATGTTGCCCTACACCTAACTCCCATTGTACTCTTGTCTACTGGAAGTAACTTTGATGCTACTAAGGGTCTTTTAATTTTCATATGTAGAAATAAACATCCCCTGATAAGTACTGTTATATGCTGATTTGGCAATTTGGTTATATAGCAACACTTATAAATACTAAGAATAAAATACATAAAATACATAAAAATAAAAATATCTATTTATAACTTGCATGTGTTAGAATGTTCTACAATTAATTGACGCAAATTATTAAATTGAAAGGAGCACTGGTCCATGACTAATTTGATGATTCTAAGAAAACTATGACACAATTATCTCCATATCGGGATCCTAAAAATTCACATGGAAACCATCCTCTGCATCTACAGTATGTGATAGTTTGGAGCCACAACGCCGGTTTTCGTCTTCTGGCGCTCAGATCCGCTCACTTTAACCTCCATGCTGGGCGCCAGCCTAGGGGGGGGGGGGGCGGGCGGTGGGGTGGGTGGTTTGTTGTGGGGGTGTTGGTGGGGTTTTCTTTGTGTTTTTTTGGTGTTTGGGGTTTTTGTTTTTTTTTGTTGTTTTTGTTTGTTTTTTTGTTTTTTGTTTTTTTTTTTCTTTTTTTTTTTTTTGTTTTTTTTGTTTTTTTTTTTTTTTTTTTTTTTGTTTTGTTTTTGGTTTTTGTTTTTGTTGTTCTTTTTTTGGTGTGGGGGTGTTGTTTTGGTTTTTTGTGGGGGTCCGCCCCCCGGCCTTTTGTGGGGGTTGTGGGCCTGTCGGCTGGTGGTTTGTGTTTTTGGGTTTTGTCTTGTTTTTGTGTGGGCCCGCGCTAACTCCACAACTGAATAAGATTTGTCCAGATTTTATATTTCAGAACTAGATCTTGTTTTTTTACTAGTTGGTAGTCTTGTCAGCATTTACTGCACTAGCTTTAAATGCAGCGTTTGTACAGTTTCCTTTTTCTAGTGTTATTTCTATTTGCAGCTGCCATGTCTGATTTACCATTACAGTAACCTGGTTTAGGGCCTGCACCCAGCCAATTTAGTTTGATTCATCTGAGCTGGTTGACAACTTTTTCCTACAGAATTGCCAACACTGTACCAGGGCCAGGAGTTGAGAGATTCTTTTCAAGGGTTTGTTTTTCCTCCTACCTTCATTGGTTAGGAGGATGAGCTTATTACAGTTACTGTCTGCATTTGCACAACACGTTAAATATGATCATTTTAATTTGGATTTACTGAATTGACCACCTTTCTCAGTTCACACTATAAGCTGAATCTAATGGTTGGATTCTCACAGAAACCTTACCAGGTCAAAACTAATCACAACCATTTGTGTGATTACTGATGGCAAAAGTAAAGTCAAACTTTCTTCTATTCATAATAGGAGTGTACAATAAGGAAAAGGCCTGCTTCCCCTATAGACTCACCCTCCACAAAATTATTGCGAGAATTATTTGTTCCATAATTTAGATAGCATATGTTTTTCAAAAGATGATGCATAACAGTCAAGTGGATTAATGCATCTCCATAAAGAAAAGTGCAACACTATTGGGAATAAAATGACATGCACAGAATTTTGGCAATGTGAGCTACTGTTTTTTTTTTTTTTATTATACTGCTTTCCTGATCTAATTCTATTGCCCAGATTCTATGTAAAAATACCAAAAGCTGCCAATCAAGTTTGGTAAAAGTCCTAAAACTTGAAAACTTTTCTTCTGAAAAAGACTAAATTAGCTCTGCCTCTTTATAAAATAAAGCCCTTATTCCCCTTGTCAGCTCCATTAGCAGAATCATGCTAGTTTCCTGCTGTCATCATGCATTCATAAATTTCCAGAGCAAGAGTCCCAACTAAATATTATCCTTTTGGCAGAATTGTAACGAGACACAATAATGTAATGATTAAATAACATAGCTAAAAAGCTGTGTGATGCCTCATCTCTTCCACCATAGTAACCACTTACAGAAATTGTGTGAGGCACAAATATGGTTTCCCCCTCCCCAGGTTTTTTTTTTCCTCCAGTACTTTAGAATATTTTTACTAAAAAGAAAATATTCCAAAATATTCCTGAAGTAACTAAAAGGAATACTCAGGTTGCTTTTATTTTAGCAATGCAGAACTATACATTTTAAATAACCATTTTTACTAAACTGCTGCAATGGGAATCATAACTTTTATGATTTATGAATTTCCTGATATACCAAACCACTTAAAGAAGATCGGAGATTATATTTTATATAAAGATTTGTCAGCAGAAGACAGCAAATTTGGTGAGAAAAGGCGCTCGCTTTGCCTCCAAAGTAATCCATCTAAATCTTTCTAACCTACATTTGCCAAATCAAACATATCAAAAAATAACCGCATACTCCTACAGAAACATATTTTTAAAAAGCTGACAGTATGCATTCATGGTAAGATAGGCAAACAGTGAAGGGATCCAGAGGCAAAGTTATAATACTGTACAGGAGAAATTTCCTTTTTCTACCAGATTATGCTGCTTTTTACAAAGATAGATACTAAGATTTCCAAAGAGATTTTTACTCTTACACTAAACTCATGAAAATATGCTAATCTTAAAGTATTGTTACAAATATAGGGCCAATATTTTAAGATTGTCTGTGCAAGTTCCTTTGACTCAATACGAATCTGACAGAGCTCTCAACAATTGGAATCAGTAAGACGTTTGACAAAGCAGACCACAACCATCACCACCAGATGGATTCAAAACTGGCTGACAAATCACAATGTGTAGCCCTCAATGGAACTACATCTACATGGAGAGAAGTATGCAATGGCGTACCCCAAGGCTCTATCTTAGGTCCAGTATATCTTCATAATCTATGAAGATGACGGGATGACATTTGCAGATGATACCAAGCTTGGAGAAAAAGCCAATACTGTAGAAGCTAGGCTCAAGTTCCAGAAGGACTTAAACAGACTTGAAAACTAGGCCCTATCCAATAAAATTCAATTCAGAACAGTAACAGTGAGAAGAACTTAGGAGATCTAGTTGATAACCACCTAAGTATGGGCCAGCAGTGTGCTGCAGTTGCCAAAAAAGCCAATAGAGAGTTAGACTGCATCAACAGAGGAATATTATCAAGATCACATAAAGTATTAGTACCACTATATACTGCTTTTGTAAGACCATACTTGGAATACTTCATCCAGTTTTGGTCACCATGATATAAAAAAGATACTAAGACTCTAGAAAAAGTGCAGAAAAAAGCAACAAAAGTGATTGGGCTAGTGAAGAGAAGGACTGGGGTGACATAACAGTCTTCCAATATTTGAGGGCCTGTCACAAAGAAGAGGGGGTCAACCTTAAGCATTAGTGCACTGATATACAAACTTATCTATCACTGGGGGAAAAAATGCCTAAGTGCATCTATATTCTGTAAGTTAACGTCAAACTGTTCATTTTAAAAGGCTGGTCAAAATCATTCTAGGTTAGCAAACTTGATATTAATACTTCTCTCCAAATGACAAATAAACTCTCTTTTTTAGAAACATTTCAATGCCATTAAGTGTTGGCATACTAACATCTTAAACATTTCACTACTTATCAACTTTTAAGAAATAAATATGATATGACCACAATGCCTATTCTGCAACACTTACTTAGCATCTTGTTCCTAGATCAGATTGGCATCTACCAAATTAAACTACTACCTAAAAAGGAAAACAGAACAAAGTTGTATAAACTGAGCCAAACTGCACTCGGTGATTTCACTGACCTAATGTAGCACAGGTTTAAACAGTATAATTCCATTCGGTATGTGAATGTTGAGAAGGAGAAAGGCTTTCAGATATATTGTACATGTTCACTGGCTAAATATAAGACATAAGTAAATCACTGAAGAACACAACCTCCTCCCCATCTGTTGATGTCCCTCTGGTGCAAGGGGAACTTTTCTGAACATGAATGGGAGGTAATTAGGCACTGTATTATTTGCATAGTGCCCCATTATTGAAAATTAAACTGGAAAGTCTTTGATTTCTTCTTTAAAAAAGAAAAGGCTATACTACAAAAATTTTAGAAGTATTTCAGAATCTTATAAAAGTGAGTTTCTATTATGCTATTCCTAAGCATCTTTATTGTTCTTATGAACTCCAGTAAATGTTCAGGGTGACGCAGCATTCTTTCACTGAAAAAAGAAAAATAAGTTTTCCATATATTCACCTCACAAGATAAATATTCTGCTCAAAGTGATTTTCAATCTAAAGACAATTTTTGAATCAAATGTTTTCAAGAATTCTTTAGAAACAAAGAACAATTTATGGCAATTCTAATTATGAAAAACAATGGTTATAATAAGAAATACTGACAGCTCTTACTTATGAAATGAATTAATAATCTAACTACTTTATCAAAGTCAGGTTAATAAATCAATTCTAAAAGCACCCCCCAAAAAAAATTGTGAATGACAGAAGCTTAACTGTACCGAATCAAAACGGTTAATACAAGAAACACTGCAGCACAAAATACTACTCAAAAGTACACAAAACTCTTTATTTTCCCAAAACAAAAATATATTTAATAGTCTGTCATGTTGATTTAACCGGATTATTGTGCTATTCACCACATACTGTACAGATGTTCTATGATTCATTGATACTATTCAAGCACAAATCTTCAGGTCAGTCACTAGAATAGCAGCAATAAATCTAACTAACCAAAGATGTTACTAAATTCAAAATATCATCTAGTTTCTAGAAAAATAAAACAATATTTTTATTCTTTTCCATGTCCAACAATTTTAAATGAGTGAACTCAAGGTTGAAATGGATATTACTCTTATTTCTAAAAAATCATATCATCCCTATATTATACCACATCTTACCATAAAACATCATCATATACTAAGGGATGCAACATATGTTATCTTTTGGACTATGTACACACAAACCTTATTAGATCACTGTTAATAATGCTACCAAAATTACTGTTTCTTCACCATCACCTAACTGAAGTTGATCGTCTGAGTGAAAAGATAAAAATGCCTCTTGGAGTTCAGTAAGCCCCATAGCTTACTGAATAGCTGAACACAACATACAGTCTGTAAGTTACCCACATATGCTGTAGAGTAATTATAGGCACAATGTAGCCAGAAGTATGTTTTAATGCAGGCACAGTATAGTACATAGAGCAATCGTCTCCAATATCATATATGTGGACCAATGCCTGGAATTCCACAGCCAGTAGGATTATTGCTGTGAATTTAAATAGCTGCAGTCCATACAATTCAGAAAGTTCCTTGGCAGTGAATCAAATTATTCAATTCTGAAGCACATTAAGGTCATCATGAGTCAATTTTTCAAGAATATGAAAAATCTCTCCTCTTAATCGCTTCATACAAAAACTCCATCAAATGTAGAATCCATTTCCAACAATAGTACATCATATGCTCCCAGAAAATAAACAAACTAAAAGACTCAAGGTCCAACCCACCCCTGAAAGGACCTAATGGCAAAGACGACACCATCGAAGCAAACCTCTTTAACACATTCTTTGGCTCAGTATTTGTAAACAGCAATGGATCAAGCCCAGTACTTCCTAGTTGAACCACAGACAACTATAGTGATCTAATACATATCCATTTTACAGAAGACATTGTTGAAAAAGCACTGCGCAATCTAAAACCATCTCTATCTATTGGACTGGATGGAATATGTGCCTACTTCTTAAAAACGCTATCCACTGCCATAGCCGAACCTCTAAGCATAATCTTTGAAAAATCTTTCAGGACCAGCTCCTTACCAAACCTATGGTTACAAGCCACGGTCATCCCCATCTTCAAAAAAGGAGACCCCAGCCTCGTTGAAAATTACAGACCAATCTCCTTATGCTGCTTCACCTGTAAAGTCAGGGAATCAATTATTAACCAATCCATTATCCTCCACTTAGAGACAAACAACCTACTCTCTAATAAAAAAATTGGTTTCAGAAAAAAAACTATCCTGTAATCTGCAACTCTTACACTGCAAAAACATATGGACTACACAACTTGATCAGGGCAAAGCAATAGACACAATCTACATAGACTTCTGTAAAGCCTTTGATTCAGTGGTACATGACAAACTACTACTAAAACTAAAATCTTATGGTATCTCTGGACACCTACATAACTGGATAGAAGCATTCCTGTCAAACAGACAACAAATGGTCAAAATTGGGAGCATCCTATCAAATTCTGTACCTGTCAACAGTGGTGTCCTCCAAGGCAGTGTTTTAGGACCAACTCTCTTCATACTCTATATAAATGACCTCTGTGATCATATTAAGAGCAACTGCGTTCTCTTCGCTGATGATGTAAAGCTATTCAACACCACAGACAATACTACTACCCTCCAAAAAGACCTTGACTATGTATCAGAATGGTCAAACAAATGGCAACTTCAAATCTCAACAATTAAATGCTCTGTCTTACATATTGGCAGAAAAAAATCAAAAAATAAAATACAAGCTAAATAGTCAAGACCTTGCTGAGGATCCAAACTTTGTCAAGAACCTTGGAGTACTCATCTCAAATGATCTAAGTGCTAGAGCCCACTGTAACTACATAGCCAAAAAGGCATTAAGAGTTGTTAATCTAATCCTACGTTGCTTCTTCTATGGTAATATCACACTACTAACCAGAGCATACAAAACATTTGCTAGACCTATACTTGAATACAGCTCATCAGTCTGGAACCCATATCATGTATCTGATATTAACACAATTGAAAAAGTCCAGAAATATTTCACAAGAAGAGTTCTCCACTCCTCTACTCATTGCAGAATACCTTATGCCACCAGACTTGAAACTCTAGACCTAGAAAACCTAGAACTACGCCGCCTCCGGTCCGATCTAAATATAGTATATAAAATCATACATTGCAATGTCTTACCTGCAAATGAATACTTCAATCATAACAATACAAGAGCACACAATAGATACAAACTCAAGGTTAACCGCACCAAATTTGACTGCAGAAAATACGACTTCAGCAAGAGTGGTCAATGTTTGGAATACTCTACCTGACTCTGTGGTTTCTTCCCCAAACTCCAAAAACTTTAATCTTAGACTGTCTACTATTGACCTCACTCCCTTCCTAAGAGGCCTGTAGGGGGCGTGCATAAGCGTACCAATTGTGGCCTACTGTCCCTGTCCTATTGTTTTTTTATTTTTCTTATAAGCATCTATCTCATGTATTCAAAACTATATTTATTCTTATACCTGTATCTTGTAAGCGATTGACAAATCAAATAAAATGTAAAATGTAAATGTAAAAAATGACAAGGAGTTATCCTACATTGTTTAAAAGCCAAAACATAACCTTTCAAAAAATAAGGAAACATGCCACTTACCTTTTTAGTTTTATGAGTTTTTAGACATCCAGATTTTAACAGAATACCAGGGTTGAAAGATATCTTGGAGGTCTTGCATATTTATAGTAGAAGCAATCTTCTTCAATACTCTATGGCCCTCTTAATTAAAAGATCAGATTCCCCAAATATTGCCTTTCTGCTAGTTTTTTCTGAACTTTCATTTGCTTCTAATATAATGAAAACAAATTATCATACAACTAATGTATTGGACAAGGTTCCATTTTTTGGAAAGGAAAGTAGCACTTCCTTAATATAAAGAGTAAGATTTAATATTATCCCATTTTCAAATGTAAACAGTAAAACAGTATCTTATTTTTAAATATTAAGCACTTTATGAATTTCTTATTTATCTGAGATTTGAATCTTTATGAGATCTAGATTATCCTTTATTTGGAGCAAGGCTTTTCTCAGGAGCCCTGGTATTTTAGAATACCATTATGTAGAATGCCTACTAATGTTCTTAGAATGTTTCCTTTCAGAAGCAACTGAAAAGTTTTCCTATTCCATACAGCTTTTTCCAAATTAATCCTCTTCTTCAAATTTTTGTTCTGTGACTTTAATTTTTCCATTTATTTTATAGAATATTTCAACTGGCTTTAACTTATATAGTTATAAATCAACTGCCGGAATCCTCACACCTTAATTGTATAAACCAGAATAAAACCATGCACACCAGCTGTTTCCTTAATAATTTGTAATCTGTAAAAGATAAGCTTCCATGTGGAGGTACATATATGCATGTAGGGTTCCTTTCCTGTGGGAGAACAATATGTATTAGTTTTCTGAATGTTGTCCCTCTGGAAGGATATGTACTCATATATACTCATTCCATGTGATCTCTAGGCCCTATAAACAATAGCACTAATTACATGTTAGCAAGGTCTGTGGCCTGTGAAATATCAGCAGAATACCCCTAAAAGACTGTTTTCAGTCTAAGAAGGAAATATATGAATATTGCAAATCAAATAAGAAACTGGCAATGTTAATACCTGGCTTCTAAATAGAGAAACGCTGGTGGCTGCCAAGGAATAAGACAAATTCCTGTTGAATATTAAGAGATTTTAATCATAAGAACAATTCATTATTAGAACTGGTTACCAAGGGAACAGTGAACTAGATGTGTGCAAGCAAAGGAGGCTGAACAGCTATGTGTTACGAATACTTTGGATTGCTGCATGGATCACAGGGTTGAATTCAGTGGTCTAAATGTCCCATTCAATCAGTGGCTTCCACGGGAGGATGGTAAAAACCAGCAGTATGGACAGAACATCAGAATACAAGGCCAGCATAACAACCAATTTATTACAAAAATGACCCAGAGGGGAGAAGAAATCATATACTAGATCTGATTCTTGTCTTAGAGTGGTAATAATATGGAGTTGGGAGATGCTACTATCAATCCCTTTTCAGTTTGCCACAGCATCCCAACCCATCCCCCGCAGGAAGATTAAACCTATTCAATCAGTCCCTCTGACTTCCAGACACCTCTCGGTTCCAATTAGGTTTTGGAAGGAACAAGGGATTGTCCCCGATACTGAGGCTTCGAATGAGGCAGCACGGAGGCTTTAGACTGGATTGCGCCATCTCGCCTGCGACAGACTACAACGTGCCCTTGGTTTACTGAGGATCTCTGCTGGATAAAGTAACAGAAGATATGCCTAGGGAGCCATTGGAGGAAATCTAGGAGCAAGTCTCAGCATCCTTTAAAGCTTATGGCAAAAATACCTTATGTTTCTCTGATGTGGCTAATTTTGCTTTTGGTCCAAACCCCTCCTGGTTTGTCAAGCCTCCAGACCGGTAGCCCATGCCTGAAAGAGGCGAAAGAGGTACTGGTTTGTCTCTCCTCAAAAGAACAGCTTTGGATCAGGCAGAGCTGGACTATTTTCATCCAGATTCCAATCTTCTTTCTTTAAGGTTTTTTTTTTTTTTTTTGGAGAAGGTAGTTAACTGACAGGTTCAAAGTGTGCTGAAGGAAGCAGATTATCTGGACCCCTTGCAGTCAGGTTTCAGACTAGGATACAGTAATAAGCAGCTTTGATTGTGCTTGATTACTTCTGGTTGTCTCAGGATGGGGGAAGTGTATTCATCCTGGCCCTCCTTGACCTCTTAGCAGGTTTTAACAACATTGACCATAGTATACTTCTGGACTAGCTGAGAGCTTTGGGGAGCTGTTTTGTAACTTTTGTTCTGCTTCTTCCAGGGCTGATTCCAGGGGTGGGATTCAAATTTTTTAACAACCGGGGCTGTGGGCATGGCTAGGTGGGCGTGGCCATGTGACTCGGTGGGTGTGGCTTCTTCTTCTTTTTGCAGCATCCCCCCCTCCTTTTTTTGCGTCAGGGAAGCCTCCTGGGCAAAGCAATAAGACAGCGAGGGGAATCCCAGCACAACTGATCATCCAAACAGCTGATCGTCCTCTCCTTCCTTCCTCCTCTCCTTCCTTCTTCCTCCTCTCCTTCCTTCCTTCCTTCCTCCTGGGCAAAGCAGTAAGACAGTGAGGGAGATCCCAGCAAAGCTGATCATTGGAACAGCTGATTGTCCTCTCCTTCCTTCCTCCTCTCCTTCCTTCCTCCTTCTCTCCTTCCTTCCTTCCTTCTTCCTGGGCAAAGCAGTAAGACAGTGAGGGAGATCCCGGCACAGCTGATCATTGGAACAGCTGATTGTCCTCTCCTTCCTTCCTCCTCTCCTTCCTTCCTCCTTCTCTCCTTCCTTCCTTCCTTCTTCCTGGGCAAAGCAGTAAGACAGTGAGGAGATCCCGGCACAGCTGATCATTGGAACAGCTGATTGTCCTCTCCTTCCTTCCTCCTCTCCTTCCTTCCTCCTCCTCTCCTTCCTTCCTTCCTTCTTCCTGGGCAAAGCAGTAAGACAGTGAGGAGATCCCGGCACAGCTGATCATTGGAACAGCTGATCGTCCTCTCCTTCCTTCCTCCTCTCCTTCCTTCCTCCTCCTCTCCTTCCTTCCTTCCTCCTGGGCAAAGCAGTAAGACAGTGAGGGGGATCCCAGCACAGCTAATCATCAGAACAGCTGATCATCAGGAGGGAACAAAAAGAAAAACCTTAAGACTGGGTGGGAGAGAACGCAGTCAGCGTTGTTGCGCATGCGCGATAAGGGCTGGCTGGGTGGGGCGGGGCGGGCAGAGAGTGGCAGGGCCAGCCAGGGGCACAATTTGCCGATTCTCTGAACTGTGCAGAATCATAACAACCGGTTCTATAGGACCGGTCCGAACTGGTAGAATCCCATCCCTGGCTGATTCCCATTGGTGATGATGGGAAGAGGAAGGGTCTAGAATAGATGTAGACCCTACTATGTGGGGTACTTCAAGGGTCTCCCCTCTGCTTTTTAAAATCCACTGCTGGAAGAAGTCACCTGTGAGCATGGGATACAGCAATTGTATTACATTCGATGGATAGACTAACCTAGCAAATAGAAAATTGTGCTTCGAAAAAACCTCAAACAAATATGCAGGATGAATAGGTAGTATAGGAATAGATGGATAAATGGTAGTCCTAGACCTAGGCTAAGTGACTTAGACTCAACTTGCTGAAAAACTTTATAATATGATTCTCTGAGCCAAAATAGAAAGATAACACAACTTTCCTCAATCACTTTGTTTCTTACCTTGACATAGATACACTGCTTGCACAGAAACATCTTCTAGCTTTGATAAACACTAGAGAACACCAAAGGGAGAATGTGGTCTTGAAGCCTTTTCCAGTAGCATTTTCAAAAACTAGAAGAGATTTATGTGGACTGATGTACATAGAGAAATTGTTTTCAGTTTTGTAAGTATAGGTGATGCTGAGAAGAGGCTCTGAAGCAGACAAAAAAAAAAAAAAAGCAACATGGTTGCTCTTAGGTCCTCTGCTCCTATGCACTTAAAGAAGAAAATTACCTTCCTTTTACATTTTGATTCTACCAGTTCCATGAATGAATGAGTTTGTTTCTTCATAACATTTAGATGGCCACCTAATCCTTAAGAGTCTGACTCTGGATGACATACAAAATAATTAAGGTTTCAGAGAAGGGATCTGGAATGTATTCTCTCTGTCAAAATGTGTGAAAAGGCAAATATACTGGGAAGAAGGCAGTCCACAATAACCTTGTCCTATGTCATGTAGAGCTTTATAGATGACAACTAAGACCTTCAAGTGCATTAAAGGCCTATAAGAAGCAGGTCTAGCTTATTGAGTGAAAGTATTATACAAGTGTAACAAGAAGTATCCATAATTACCCATGACACGAATTCTGGACCAATTCTGAAGCTTAAGAATGGTAGTCAAGGACAGTCTTATGCACAGTAAGTTGCAATCCATTTAAGAGATGAATAAGATATGAGTGACCATCAGCAGGTCCCTGAATCCAGAAATGGACATAAGGGAAAGGCCACTTGGCCTTTTCATGCAGGAGCTGTGAGACAAGGAACACTCCCAAATTACAAGCATGTCAGTGCTTTTAGGATCTGTGGGGCCCAAAACACATAACCACTTGCTCTTGGTAAGGTTCATTTAGGCAGCCAAGTCAAGCAATATACAATTCAGTGTAAGCATATTGATTGTCAGACCTCCTGGGGAAGCTTTCCAGAATCTAGGCTTTTTATAATCTTTTTATGTCAATGTATCTTAAAGTGTGGCCCAAGGACCCTCACCCAACACATTCTCAACACAAATCAAAATTATTTGTCAGATATTAAAGATAGCTGCAAAAAATTTAAATGACTTTCTTCTGATTCTTCTGTTTGTTAAAAGATTATTTTTTCATGGAAAATGTGTAATGGGTTTAATACTTTATTTCAGTAAATACTGAACATGCATGTCAATGTTTAAAAGGTATTATTTATATAACCCATACAAACAAAATTTATTTTGGGGTGATCCATAATTTTTAAAAGTGAGAAGGGGTCCTGAGGACAGAAAGTTTAAGAAATGTTGCATTATATCATCTCCTCTCCCATCTATTAAATAGGACACACACACAAAATGTGGAACATTCTTTATTCACAGATATTCTTTATCAGACAGATGCAAGACATCCTGTCTGCTGCAAACATATCAGCATCTCTGCTTGAGACAGTGATAAAATGCTTAACTACCGTGTTTCTCCAATAATACGGCCTCCACCAATAGGAAGGCCCAGCATGATTTCTCGGCATGAGGTGAAATTAAGCCCCGCCCCCAAAATTTAGGCCTATTCAAACCATGCTTTTCCCTGCCATTTCTCACATCGTTTGTTAGAACTACACGAGGTGAACAGAAAAGGGCGGGGGGGATGGGGAGAAAACTTGCCTTTAGGAGTGCCCTGCAGGTAGCCTAGGCTAGAATACCCCAATAGCCAATAGAAGCTCCCTGAAGGCAGAGTCCCCAGCTGCTTCAGGGCGTGGTGTGGCTACCCGTGTCCCCTCACCTTTAGGGCAGTCTCTTTCGGGCGATGGAAGCTCCCCAAGTGCAGTCACCAGCCACTTCGATCGGCCGGTAGAAGCGGCCTTGGGGCGAGCGTACACACACACTCCCCTCGCCGCGAGGCTGCTTCTATTGGCAGACGAAAGCTCCCTTGAAGGCAGAGTCCCCAGCCGCTTCAGGGCGAGGTGGGGCTGCCCATGTCCCCTGCCTTTAGGCAGTCTCTTTCGTCACCAGATGGGCCGGTAGAGCTCCCCAACATGCAGTCACCCCCGCGAGGTTGCTTCGATCGGCTGGTAGAAGTGGCTGCCGTTTGCCTTTAGCAGTCTCGGGATGGAGTCCCAAATGTAGCGCCACTTGACACACATTCCCCACACCACTCCCCTGCCATGAGGCCGCTTCTACCGGCCGATTGAAGTGGCTGGTGACTGCATTTGGGGAGCTTCCATCGCCCGAAAGAGACTGCCTAAAGGCAAGGGGACATGGGCAGCCACGCCTTGCCCCGAAGCGGCTGGGGACTCTGCCTTCAAGGGAGCTTTTGTCTGCCGAAAGAAGCAACCTCGCGGCGAGGGGAGTGTGTGTGTGCGCTCGCCCGAGGCCACTTCTACCGGCCAATCGAAGTGGCTGGTGACTGCATTTGGGGAGCTTCCATCGCCCAAAAGAGACTGCCTAAAGGCGAGGGGACACAGGCAGCCACGCCATGCCCTGAAGCAGCTGGGGACTCTGCCTTCGGGGAGCTTTCGTCTGCGGCCTCGCGGCGAGGTACGTGCGTATGGGCCGCTCTAGGTGGGGGAGGAAATTAAGTCACCCCCGAAAAGACAGCCTAGCCGTTTTTTCAGGGGTCAAAAAAAAATAAGGCCCGGACTTATTTTGTGAGAAACACGGTACTTATAGACAGACCTACACATAATGTCTAGAATAATTTAAATTCAAGTAATTAAGTCAGTCAGTAAAAGTATTTGTGTGGAGTATGGAATGTGTGTGTGTGTGTGCGTTTTTCTTTTAATTTGGCCTGCAACTAAGTCTGTAGATAGAAATCCAGCCTTTTAAACATCTAAAAACTAAGCAGAAGATAATACAGCTTTAATTATGTGGTTTGAGAAGAGATGACCCTAGGAAAAACCTCTTTCTTACCTTCCTCATTCAAAATCCATGTGAGAGCGGTGGTGTCCGTTTCATAGCCACAAGTGCTGTCTTCAAAGGCACAAGAGCCAGCAGAGTATGACTCAAGGGCTCTGGCTAACTGCAAAACTAAAGAAGACAAAGCTGGCTTAGTTTTCAACAAAAAGAGATTGGATCCGCTGTGAAAGAGTGTCTGTGAGAAATATCAGGAAAGCAAGTGTTTGGCTTAATTCAATGGAAATCAACTGTGCACTTCTGCAGTAGAAGCAATAAAAAACGGCAGTAGCCGTCCCAACAGTTACCAAGACTGCCTCCCAGTGATACAGAGGTAACACGATTGCAGCAGATTCCAATACAAATTTTATCTCATTTGCCCCTCTAAAAATCTATTACAAGACCCAGTAACTGCATGCTTCATGCACCTGCTCTTCTGTCAATGTCCTCTATTATGCCTTTCTCTATCAGCCATGACCCCAATGCATTTTCTAGGGCATTGATCCAATGGGGGTGGGTGGGAGGGAGAGATAGGAACACTTTAAAAAAAAAAATCTGGGAAATGCAATATCCTAAAATAAGTTCAGCTTCCAAATGCACCTCTTAAGAGATCTGAAGATGCTTCTCCTAGAATAAAGAAGTCACCAATACAGACTTTACTACAGAATTAATTAGGAGACTCAACACTTTTTTTGGATTAAAACAGAGACCAGGTTATCAGACACGTGAGAGCTACGCTGTGTTTCTATGACACACCCATTTTTTTTGTGTGTGAACGGTCCTCTCTCTCTATGCAATTATCACTTTCTCTGCCTCAACAGTTAGTTGTCTCTGGATCTTTTCTCCTAGTAATCTAGTAACGTACTATTGCCTCACAATAAGTTTCCGTCCGTCTGTCAGACTACGGTTCCTAAAGCTTCTGCTCCAATTGATTTTCCCGGCTCTTCGTTTTCGCCGCAAAGCCACCCCAACGCCCACTCCCACACGCACCCCATCCCGAAAGCTGTTCCAGGTGCAGGAACCGAGCCGTCGCCTCCTCTCTTCTCTCCCCCCCCCCCCGCCTCTGCCGCCGCCTTACCTTACCTTGCACGGCGAGAAGGCAGCGCAAGTTCATCGCGGCGCCAGGAGTGCGGAGGCCAAAGCGCCGTGAGGCTAATCTCCCGCTTTGAGGAGCCGAAGGCGCCGCGCGCAATGCCAACTGAGAGCCTGAGAAGCCCCGAGCAGCCGAGTCAAAGCAGCAACCCTGTGGTGGGGGGAGAAGGGAGGAGAGGGAGGGGCTGAGCTTGGACAGCCTCGGAGGCAGCCCGCCAGCTCCGACGGAGGGAGCGAGGGAGGGGCTGCTCGAAGCAACGGAAGGAGAAGATCCGTGAGGGAAGCCCCCGCGGTCTCCACACGGAGTCAAGACTTCTCCTCCTCTTCCCTCAGCCATGGGCAACAGCTTCCCAGGGACGCGCGGGCGGGAAGCCGCTCGGCTCGAAGAATCCGCTCCCAGTTGCTAAGGAGAGCCTCGAGGCGGCGGGGGCCGGTGGACTTTCTGTGTTCCGCACCAGGGGATGGAGCCGTCGGAAGGTGGGCTGCTGGGCTTCAAACGCTGGTGCTCCTGAAGGGGTTTGGGCTGTTGTCGCTGGTAAAAAAAAGGCCCTTAGGCGATGGGTGGGGGGGAGGAGGAGGGAAAAATCTAAAGTGTTAGCTGGACTATCATTTTTACCTAGCTCCGGGATTCCTCCCTTCTTCAAACAGAAACAAATTTGTATGTGTGCAGCATGCTTCTGCATATATGAGTTATTAACCAGATTGCAGGTTCCTGCCTTCACTGCCACTCACTTGGAATACTGCAATTCGCTCTGTGTGGGGCTGCCCTTAAAAACAAGAAACTGATGGGCTAAAACAGTGGCCCCCAACCTTTTTTGTACCACGGACCGGTACAAAATGTACAAAATGATCCACGGACCGGTAATGTGAGGCTCCGCCACCATCGGGACAGCTCTTCGTTCGAAGCGGCCACCCCACTTCGATGAAACTAAGGCGCGAGGATTCCTTCAGCACCCGAACGCCACTTTCCAACCGACGACCGACAAGCTCACCCGGAAGCACTTTCTCAAGCGCCGTCGAAACAAGATGGCAGCACCCAAGCAAAATAGGCGGCCTGGTACAAAATGATCCACAGACCGGTACCAGTCCGGGGCCCGGTGGTTAGGGACCCCTGGACTAAAATATAGTAGCCCAGGTTAGCCAGGACTTTCTAGCAGGAACCCATTATGACAATGCAGAGTGCTCAGGAGTTGGCTTCTAGGTGCATGACCCTCTGAAGTTCCCTTCCAGCCCTGGATTGCTATGCTGTTTCAAAGTATCCTCTGAAGCTACCAGCTGTTTGTGGTCCTTCCTTCCTCTCCTTTTTCCCTCCTTCCCGCCCTCCATCCATCTCTCCCTCTTTTTTTAAAATAATGCTTTATTGATTTTTTTCCATTTATACATAATACCAATAGTTATTAAACAGCGCTGTGACATTATATATACATTTATGTGTTCTATCAAAACTTACATAATACTTTCATACCCTCTTATTTATTATATACATTATTTATATTTTCTATTCTTATATCTATGATCAATCCAAATAAACTATGTTTCCCATACTGCATTGTATTCGGTGTCTGTTTTCCCTTTTAATTCCATAGTTAATTTATCCATTTCTGCACACTCTTAACATTTTTATTATTATTAAGCCTTCAGGTGGTATGGAGTTTGCCTTCCAGTACTCAGGTTTCTCTTCAGATTGTATAAAGCTTTCGCCTCCATCCATATCTCATTCACTTTCCCTTCCCTTCCCTCCCTCCCTCCCTCCCTCTTTCTTTCTTTCTTTCTTTCTTTCTTTCTTTCTTTCTTTCTTTCTTTCTTTCTTTCTTTCTTTCTTTCTTTCTTTCTTTCTTCTTTCTTTCTTTCTTTCTTTCTTTCTTTCTTTCTTTCTTTCTTTCTTTCTTTCTTTCTTTCTTTCTTTCTTCTTTCTTTTTCTTCCTTCCTTCTTTCCTTCCTTCCTTCCTTCCTTTTCTCTTCCTCTTTCCCCCTTGGATGAAGCCGAAGTACCTCCCCCCACTCTTTCCTTCCCTTACTTACTTACCCCCTCCCCTTCTCCTAAAAAATATTTGGCTTTCCTAAAGCCATTTGGTTGCAGCCTCTCCACCAAACCTCACCACCAAGATTTCACTGTGGCTTATGGCTACTGGCATTGGCTGATGGGTTGGCGGCTAACTGTCCCGGGCAGTGAAAAACCCAGGACGAACCATGCTTCGGCAAATTGGCAGCGCTGAAGCGGGTGGGACAAAGGGGCCGTGGCCCATTGCCCAGGGCTAATGGGCGGGGGCATGTCAGCAGAGGAGAAAAGTCAGAGGAGAATCCCCTAAGGAACACTGGTGGAGAAGGAGGTGCGGCCACCAGAGTCAACATATTGCCCTCAACAATCTGGGTTCTCATTTTACCCACCTCAAAAGGATAGAAGGCTGTGTCAACCTTGAGCCAGTGAAAATCGAACTGCCAAATTGCAGGCAGCTGGCGGTCAGCCGAAATAGCCTGTAATACTGCATTCTAACCACTGTGCAGAATACACAATTGTAATGAAGAATTCCTTGGAAGAGATAGGATATTTTTTAAATAAAAAATTAGGATAGAAAGACTAACAGGCACTTCTCCAATTTCATCAGGAGAGTTGTAGCTTTAATTTGTTAAGTGCACCCATACTCAGTTTAGGGTTTGCAGGACAGATCTTAAAGAATGAGAACACCAAGGGAGACACTAAGAAGGCAACCAACTTTTTTGAGAAAGTTTATTAAGAAATGAGGTAATACATTAGAAATAAGTAGGAATTTCCTGATAGTGAAAGCAATTAAGCAGTGGAACAGCTTATCTCCTAGAATTCTGGGTGCTCCAATCATTGAGAGTTTTCAAGAAAAGATTGGAGAACTATTTGTATCAGATGGTATGAGGACTTCTGCCTTGGGCAGAGGGCTGGATTAGAAGACCGCCAGGATCCTTTCTAACCCTATGTTTCTAAAATCATATAACATTGTCTCTGAATATATTTCTGGCATTGGGGGACCTTCTCCCAGTCAGTTGAATAAGCCCAAATGGTGAGAACAGTTTCCAGAATTCAAGTCACAAAGCGGTTGCTTTCTTTGAGCAAGCTGTATAGCCCTGCAACCTCTTTTCCCATCCACCCCCAGAGTTGTTCAATTTAGGCATCAGCAAAGGAAGATTAGATACTAATTAATTAGGACTGATTATGTTACTTGCTTTGGTAATGAAATGTCTACAAGAAAACCACAAAGCTCAGAGATGCCAACAACTCCGCATACTAATGAAGATTAAGCGTCTAGCAGGCGCTGAGTGCCTGCTATAACAAAACAGGAAAATATTTATCTGATTGGGGTTAGCACTGAAAATTATCTCATGGTTTGCAAGAATAAATAGGAAGAGTTAGCTTGTCTAAGCAGCTTGTCTTCCAGGTGTTAATTGAAAAATGCAGGTCAATCATAGGACAAGTGTTAAGCTAGAACAAAAAGAGGGATAGTGCAAAAGCCCAGAACAACAATACAAGCAAAGAATGAAGCCAAGAAAGCAGAACACAAAAGCAGAATACTGTAAAATATGGACTCAGGACACTACAAGAGAGGCACAAATAAATGATACTTGAAACCTTATATATAATCAATCTCTTACCAAAATTCTTTCTATAGCCATGCACAGAAAATGGGAAATACAGAGCACCTAATTCTGGAATACAAATATGACATCATAGGCACCACTGAAATTTGGTGGGATGATATTCTTGATTGGTAAACATCACGGAAAGGCTTCAATTTATTCAAAAGGAATTGATCCAAGACAAAGAGTATGGGTGTTGGAGAGGGGGAGGGAGGGAGGGAGGGAGGGAGAGGGAGAGAGAGAGAGAGAGAGAGAGAGAGAGATTGAATGTATCTATAAAGGGGGAGGTCATGATATATTACAGAAATGCAGCAGGTTTGCAAAAAGGAGGGAGCACATTCCGTGGAGGAACGGACGGACAAGCGACAGTACAGAACAGAATCATGGCAAATGGGAGAGATTTAGGATAGCCATTCATCCCTCAAATCTCACAGGATATTGTGATGGAATGTAGCCTGGATTCCTAGGGAGGAGGGGCTGCATTCCAGAGGACCAAGAGATAGCAAAGTTTAGATAATTTTGTTAGGAGAAAGACAAGATAGCTCCTTCCTAGAAGTTCTCAGAGTATAATATATTAGTGATGCAGATAGTTGCTTTAGTTTGGCAAGATTTCTGCTTATAGGGGAGAAACAATTGCTTAGAAGCTGCTTAGAAGTACTTTCTTAGGTACTTCTGCCTAGAAGCACCTCTCCATGCCTTTCTTGGTTTTGGAGCCAACAGGTATATCTGTTTCATTAGTGTAGTATAGGTTTAGTCTAGCAAGATCCTGTCTATATGATGTAAGTAAGTAAAGAACCTTGGCTGGATTGTGTTACAGTACATCATTCTTGACTACACCTGACATACACACACCGGGGGGGTGGGGGGGGAATGAATGCATGTAAATCCTTTTGAAAATATTTGGTAAAGAATCCAGTGCACCTTTCTGCATGAGGTGGCTCTTCTTTCAATGAAGCAATAAGAAAAGTGATTATGGGTGAGTTCAATTATCCTGACACCTGCTGGGACCCTAATTTTACCAAGAGCCAGTTGCCCAATGAATTCCCTTGGTCTACTTGTGGATAATTCCATGTGTTACCTTAATACTGATGTTCAGGGTTTTTGTTCTACCTCACCAGCGCCACTGCAGTTTGGTTGGAAAAGGCTGCACGGTGAAGTGTTGTCCTATTGTGCTTGGCCCAGTCATGCTTCCTAGAGCCTGCCAAATGGTTGTTTTTGGTCTCTTAGGTATTCAGTTTAATAGAAGGCAACGTCTGGGAAAATGCATCTGTCTTCCCCATTTCAATTATACTGTACATTTCTTCCCCAGCTAAATAATCATAGCTTGGATAGCAAAGAGACAAGCAAGCTCAGCCGGCCAAGACAGGAGAGTTAAGCTTTCTATTCACAGACATAGAAATGATGGTGGAAGTTAAATGTACAATATATTCTTCATCTTCTACCTCTTGAAGGAGTCAAAATAAAAAAAATTAAAAAAACTATCTTTATAAAAATATTTGGTAAGAGAAATCAGCAATACAACTATTCTCCATAAAATGAGACAAAGTATATGCTACGAATACATTTCTGAATCACTGTAGGTTCATGGGACAGCTATGTGCATTTGTCTATATATGTGCAAATGCAGCCTTCAAAGCATTGTTGTGTCTATATTAAAAGAGCCGGTTTGGTGTAGTGGTGAAGGCATCAAGTTAGAAACTAGGAGACTGAGTTCTAGTACTGCCTTATCCACAAAGCCAGCTGGGTGATTTTGGATCAGTCACTCTTTCTTACCCCTAGCAAGGAAATAATGGCAAACTGCTCACCAAAAAATGTAGCCAATAAAAGTGCATGAACCATCTATGTCAGGGGTGTCAAACTGGTGGCCCCAGGCCGGATACATCACACATAGGCCACACCTACCCCAGCTTCACGAAGGGGAGAAATGTCGCGATACATCATGTGACAGCAACATGACACAGCAAGTTTGATACCCATGATCTACATAGTTGTCATGAAGCAAAACCAACTCAAAGGCACTCCAAAAAAGTATAGTGATTGTCTACTCCTGAAATAGACTGCATTACCTCAATATTACATATATCTGCATAGAAAATAATATTTTTTTTATTCAGGGAAACCTTTTTCCGCTTGGTAGAACAAATGGGAACACAAAATGGATAAGGTTCAAAAAATTGGATTGTTTTGTGTTCCAGCATGGGAACACAAAATGGATAAGGTTCAAAAAATTGGATTGTTTTGTGGAGACACAAATTTCTAAATAGATGCCATCAGCCTTGCAAAAGCAAAAGACACCCCAAGTTACTGTACTCTATGGGGCGTATGGCCTGAGTTTTGGAGAGAGCCTATGGGTTGTCATGAATACAAGGTTTAGTGCATCTATTTGGTCCCTTAAACCCAAACACCGGTGCCACAAAATTGTTCTACTTTGGCCAGATGAGGTTTGTATTTAGAGGATTTCAATTTCAAATTCCAGATCTCATGAAACATATGTATATTTAGTGCTGTATATGAGTGTTCTTTTATTCACATCCATTCTCAGTATTTAAAACTGATTTTTAAACCAGCCACTGCCCTCTGCATTGCTTAGATTTTAAGGATAATGAATGATGTTGATCTTTCTGCTCCATTGCCCAGTTTATGATCAGGGCAGAATAAAACAATCCTTAAACATATTAAATCTGAGCTGCAAAAATCTGGACAACCACTAGATGGCAGCAAAGACATAAAGAAACCTCTTGTGACTCTCTCTCTCCAATTACTATTTATTGGGATTTTTGAGCCAGATGAAGTAGCTCTAACATATTAAGAGTGCTGTGTTTCTGAACTATATTTTCCCAACTTGATGGTGGAAGTTGGATTCAAGTTACAGTATAATGTGAATTGCTTGATGAATATTAAATATGCTGAATCCCCTGAAATATATCAAGGCTAAAGGTCACATACATAAGTACAAAGAAAGCTGAATAAAAGAATAAATTTTCCTTGTTTGGGAATGATAAAAGAAATTAATTTTCCATACGATATACCTGTTCACAAAAGAGATGGTGTACTAATAAAATTGGACTGAATTAAATTTGGAAAACATGCACAGGGAATTTCATTATTAAATTCTACAATGTGATAACCCATCTGACCTGTAACTAATTCCAAAAACCTGCAATCCCCAGTCTGCTTTTCAATCACATTGTCCTCACTTACTACAAATTGCAGAGACTTTCCTCTTGCTTTCAGTTCTCCACATGCAAGCCTGCTCCTTGCAGGCCACATCTTCATCCATTTAGTCATCCTAAATTAGCTGCCAGCCAAATAATCTGAAAATGTCCGCCAGAGAATACTCATTCTCTCTGCATCAAGCATAAGTGTGTCCTGTCTCCATCAGATTCTAGCAATCCTGGAAGGGAGTGTAGGAAGTTAGCACCCACCCCTCTCCTAGAAAATTGAAATATCCTAGGAAATATTAAAAAGGCAGAATATTTCCCCTAAAAGAGTAGAAACTCAGAAGCAGAAACTCACCTCAGAAGCAGAAACTCACCCTCACTTTGTTAATGGGTGGACCATTAAGGCCTGGGCCAGAATACTTTACATAACAAAGATCTCCAGGTAAAGTTATAGCAATTGCCAAAAGCCCTTTTCAGTGCATCATCATCCAGCAAGGCTCAACCAAGCCTGGAACTCAGGACAGCCTACAGAGTTGCCCCTGCATGGCCCCATGGGAGTCTGACATCCAATCAGAATACAAGCCCCAATTCAAATCCCAACAAAGGTTATAAAACCCAGGCACTCTCAGCACCTCAGTCTCTTTTTCTTGACTTCTTCCCTCACCTTGAAGTATATGATCATCCTTCCTTTTCACTCTGGAGCTCCAGGCCATGTGGTCCTGTCCACCATTAAACCTTCCAAACAGCCTCCATGTTTCCAATGTCTTTTTCCCCACTTGGAACTGAACCCAGAAGGATAATTCTTCCAACAGGAGGAAAAAAATTAACACTAATTAATTGGATTCGTTCTCTGCACACATATAAATCCATGCATTTACATCCATGTGTTTTTGTGGATTTCCATGATGGTTTGCAAAGCATTAATAAAATAATTAGTCTTATGGGAAAGTACAGATTCCTCCCTAATGATGGCACTGTGGCAGGCCATCCAAGGAACATGCAGCCTGTCTACCAAAGGTACTGAAGATCATAGATGCTCATAGAAATAAGAATTTAACCTTAATGACCAAGAGAGGTTTTTTTAAAAAAATGCTTATTGCCAAAGAGAACTTAAATATTTCAGAATGTACAGAATGTTCCGACACTTTTGTAGCCAGAGATGTGTGTTCCATTGAAAAGCATCAATTGATATCAATTGCAAAAGCAGAATATTCTGCCTAAGTGATAGACTTTATTAACCATTCATAACCAGCCACCATTCCGAGATGATCCTACAATGTCTTGTGAAGAAGTACAGCTTGTACAAATACATGCCTTCTACGTGACACCACACAAGCATGAGCTGAACTAGACAGAGGCTTTTCCAGCACCTTTCTGCAAATAATAAAAAGCCTGCTTTGTTTCTCATCATCTTCTGCAGCATTGGAATGGATTCAAATATGATCTAACATGTAAGAAGGCCAAAACTGAATCAGTTGCAAATTGAAATCTAAACTGCAAAGACCCAGAATCATTCAAGTATTAGATAACCAAGTGAGATCAAAATTCTAACTCTTGTAAACAGACAGCAAATGAAAACCGTAATGTCATACTTATTTTAATAAATAATCCTAATTCATGATTCTAGCATTATATTTTCAAAAGCATTGTACTGTCTCTATATAACTAGCATATTACGGTAATACTTTTGGAATTGAAGTACTTGTGCAGATTTCTATCCCTAAGGATGCTGGCTTGATTTCATGGGATCTTGAAATTTCTAGGTATACTGTGATATCCAATTTTTCGTAGTGTTCTCCACAGTAACTGGAGTAGTGGATAGTATCTACAATCTTGTTTCTACTAAATTAACATATTGAATAGCTTCACAGTTGCATGTTGTTTATTAGGACTATAAAAACAAAGTGCATGGCAATCACATTATTTAATCCTGTGCATGTTCTTTTTTTAACTGGAAGCAGTACAGTATTTCCTCAAAGACAAAATGTTAGAAATTAAGGCTGGGGAGAGGAAAATATATGGTAGCAGTATCAATGCCCAGTCTTGAAGAAAAATATATTGACTACATGACAGATGGAAAATAAAACATATTTGACATTCACTGGAGAAGCAAGAACAAGGTATTTTCTAGTAGTCAAAATGTCTGGAGAGCGGCCTAGACCGTTCCAAATGAAAGAATCAAGCAGATGTCAGACACAAAAGACAAGAAAGTTGCAGGAATCTAAGCAGCAGACATAAGAGCAATAACTGTAGTGATGGTGAGAAGATGCAGTAGTACAGACAGCCATTCTTTTTCCACCTGTAAGATATATTCTTTGTGCTCACATTTAAAACAAGCTTTACAGATTGTTTACCATTTCATAACCACTTTTACTTTTGAGCCTCTTATCTGTATTTTTAAAAATAGATTAAAAGCTGTTTACTACTCCAACGTCTAAAGAGGGGAGGATGAGGATGAGCAGCCAACACTAAAGATGATGCTTCACTTAAGATATTTTTGGCAGTCAATCGAGTTCTGAGTCAGACATTGGTAAGATGTGCTATCAAACTGTTGGAAGTTAAAACCCACCCCTCTCCTAGGAAAATGAAATATTTAGGATATACTAAAAAGACAGAATATTTCCCCTAAAAAGAAAAGGAGAAACTCAGAGGCAGAAACTCACCCCCCCAACCTTTGCTAATGGGCCATTACTCTGGCCTGGGCCAGTCTATTTTACATAACAAAGATCTACTCCAGGTAGAGCTATAATAGGAATTGCCCAAAGCCCTTTCATTACATCATCATCCAGCAAGGCTCAACCAAGCCTGGGACTCAGGGCAGCCTACAGAGTTGCCCCTGGAGGGCCCCATGGGAGTCTGACAACCAATCAGAATACAAACTCAAATTCAGATCTCAACAGGGACCCAGGGACCCAGTAAAACTCAGCATCCCTTTCTCCTTCTTTTCCTTCACCCAACATCTTGAAGCATGTGATCATCCTTTTCACTTTGGAGCTCCAAGCCATGTCCACCATTAAACCATCTTTCCAAACAGCCTCCATGTTTCCAGTGTCTTTTTCCCCACTTAGAACTGAACCCAGAAGGATATTTCTTCCAACAAGACCATCTCTAGATGTTGTGCTATTTACACATCTTGTCCTTTGAAAATTAGGGGAAACTGAACTTTTTGAACCTTGCCATCAGCTAGCCAGTTCCAGGTGTCTGTCCACTGTCGCTCTGGGAGTTTCTGATAGACTGAAAGCAATTCAGTTTGGAATGTTTTCTTTTTCCTCAGTAACTTTCTTCAAATCCCTTAGTGGCTACAAGCTGGATACCAATACCAGCCTAAGAAAGATGCCTACAAGACTAGCGCATTTTGAGAATGGTCTAGTAGTGATTAAGGCATCAGGCTAGAAACCAGGAAACTATACAAGTTCAAGTTCTAATCCTGCTTATGCAAGACTTTGTTATCAGCCCTAGGAAGAAGCCAATGACAAACTACTTCCAAAAGTGTTGTGAAGAAAACTTAAGGGACTAATTTAAGCAGTCTCCAGGAGCCAAGATGACCTCAGAGGCACACTCACACAAATATAGCACGAGAGACAATTAATAAAGCTACTTGGAACTCTAGAGATCCTTGTAGCTCAGAAAAAAATGAAAACTAAAATATTCATCTTTAAAATGACTCACATGGTGTAGTGATTTTGATACACTTGGGTATGTCAAGTGTGAATAATCCTGCTTCCATTACTTCAGACATACCCAGATGTTACATGAGGCTGCAGGCACAATGGTTGGAGTATATGGCAAAAAATGCCCAACCCTTTCCCTTCTCAGAAGTTCTCTAAGGTTCTCACAGCTGAATGAACGCGCAGATGGGGTTTGTTTCCTGCAATGCCATTCAGTTTCTCTGGAGACACCTACCACACACCCCTGGCTCCCAGCTCATGTTTCATTCAACGTGGGGAAAAAATTCTGCTATGTATGTCTTTGGAAAAGAGGGCGGTCACTTTTCCAGCTTATTTTATGAAGGGTCAAGAGGAACAGCTAGCTTAATAATGAGCACTGAAATTTCTGGTGGGGGAAGGAATAAAAAAAACGAATGGTTGAATGTATATTCTCATGCCTTAGGCAGTGGCTAGTCAAATTAAATACTAATTACAAGAGGTGTGAATTCCAGTTCCAATTTGCACCCTCCCTCATAATAATGGGAGCAACATGAGTACCTTCTGACCCACTGCTGGTTTGAAAGAGGTGCATTTGTTGGGAAGAGGTTTGTCAACATTCTTTACAGTTCATTGATACAAGTTCATCGTCTGTGAACTGTCCTTAAATATCACATTTCGGTTCTTACTATGTTACAGAGCCCCTGATTATGACATCGAACATGCAAACAAGCTAAATACACTACTAACATGGGCAGCATCCTGCTCACACGCTTTTATCTTTCTTGGTGACTTCAATCTACCTCATATTAACTGGACCCTTCACGAATGTACAACTGAACCCACACATGCAACCTTCTACAATGCAATAACAAATCTGGGACCAGAACAACTAGTAACCAACAACACTAGACTTAACAACTGCCTCGATCTCATCTTCTGCAATAGTTTGAATTCAATTTACGGAATACAAATTAAAGAACTCTTTTCCAACAGTGACCACAACATGATTGACTTTTGTCTCAACATACATCCACACAAAAATCATCACAATGACGTAATCCCCAATTATAACTTCAAAAACGGCAACTATGATCTTATAAACAACGATCTCTTATCCCTTGATTGGTCATCTCTACTCTCTGGATGCAATATTGTAGAAGACCATTACAACATATTTTTACTTGAAGTCAAAAGAGTCATCAAACTATATGTATCATTAACAACTCCCAAAATCAGAAAAAACAAATTATCCAAAACAATAAGGAAGCTTCAATCCAAAAAGAAATCACTTTGGCGGAAAAACAAATCTGGTCACGTTGTCAACTTCAAAAGCCGATACAAAAAGTTATGCCACCAGATAAAAACTGAATGCACCAATTATCACATTAAACAAGAAGAAAACCTTCTACGCACCAATTCCACCCGCGGTTTCTACAATGTTGTAAACAACAAACTAAAAGACTCAAGGTCCATCCCACCCCTAAAGGACCTAATGGTAAAGACTGCAACGATGACACTATTAAAGCCAACCTCTTTAACACATTCTTTGGCTTAGTATTTGTAAACAACAATGGATCATGCCCAGTATTTCCTAGTCGAACCACAGACAACTACAATGATCTAATACATATCGATTTTACAGAAGACAATGTTGAAAAAGCACTACGCAATCTAAAACCATCTCTATCTATTGGACCAGATGGAATATATGCCTACTTCTTTAAAAAGCTACCCACTGCCATAGCCAAACCTCTAAGCATAATCTTTGAAAAGTCTTTCAGGACCAGCTCCTTGCCAAAACTATGGTCACAAGCCACGGTCATCCCCATCTTCAAAAAGGGAGATCCCAGCCTAGTTGAAAATTACAGACCAATGCTGCATCACCTGTAAAGTCATGGAATCAATTATTAACCAATCTATCATCCTCCACTCAGAAATAAACAACCTACTCTCTTATAAACAATTTGGTTTTAGGAAAAAACTATCCTGTAATCTGCAACTCTTACACTGCAAAAACATATGGACTACACAACTCGATCAGGGCAAAGCAATAGATGCAATCTACATAAACTTCTGTAAAGCCTTTGATTCAGTGGTACATGACAAACTACTACTAAAACTAAAATCTTACGGTATCTCTGGACACCTACATAACTGGATAGAAGCATTCCTGTCAAACAGATAACAAATGGTCAAAATTGGGAGCGTCCTATCAAATTCTGTACCTGTCAACAGGGGTGTCCTCCAAGGCAGTGTTCTAGGACCAATTCTTTTCATACTCTACATAAATGACCTCTGTGATCATATCAAGAGCAACTGCGTTCTCTTCGCTGACGATGTAAAGCTATTCAACACCACAGACAATACTGCTACCCTTCAAAAAGATCTTGACAATGCATCAGAATGGTCAAACAAATGGCAACTTCAAATCTCAACAAATAAATGCTCTGTCCTACATATTGGCAAAAAAAATCAGAAAATAAAATGCAGGCTGAATAGTCAAGACCTTGTTGATGATCCAAACTCTGTCAAGGATTTTGGAGTACTCATCTCAAATGACCTAAGTGCTTGAGCCCACTGTAACTACATAGCCAAAAAGGCGTTAAGAGTTGTTAACTCAATCTTACGAAGCTTTTTCTCTGGTAATATTACACTACTAACTAGAGCATACAAAACATTTGCTAGACCAATACTCGAATACAACTCATCAGTCTGGAACTCACATTACATATCTGATATTAACACAGTTGAGAAAGTCCAGAAATATTTCACAAGAAGAGTTCTCCACTCCTCTACTTGTTGCAGAATACCTTATGCCACCAGACTCGAAATTCTAGACCTAGAAAACTAGAACTACGCCACCTTCGGTCCGATCTAAGTATAGTATATAAAATCATACATTGCAATGTCCTACCCATCAATGAATACTTCAGCTTCAACCATAACAACACAAGAGCAAATAATAGATACAAACTCAAGGTTAATCACACCAAACTTGATTGCAGGAAATACAACTTCAGCAACAGAGTGATCAATGTCTGGAATACTCTACCTGATTCTGTGGTTTTTTTCCCCAAACCCCCAAAAGTTTAACCTTAGACTGTCTACTATTGACCTCACCCCTTTCCTAAGAGGTCTGTAGGGGGTGTGAATAAGCGCACCAATTATGGCCTACCGTCCCTGTCCTATTGTTTCTTTTATATATATTTTTCATTTTTCTTATAAGTATCCATGTATTCATAACTATGTTTTTACTTATACCTGTTATCTTGTAAGCAATTGACAAATGAATAAATAAATAAATAAATAAATAAATAAAGTTTGTTGCGCTAGTTCCTTGCGTGTTGCTTCACTTCTTTTCACTGCAAGACAGTAAGCAAGCAGAAGAACTGGGAGTTTGGTTTAGAATAGGGATGTCCAATCTTGGCAATTTTAGGATTGTAGATTTCAACTCCCAGAATTACCCAGTCAAAGTTGCAAAGGTTGGGCACTCCTGGTTTAGAGTATATTGGGAATGAGTTGAAAATCAAAATTTGAATTACAGTTTTATGCGGTACAATTCGCTACTGCATAAAAATCTGAACTATTGACCTAGGTTAAAGTTGGGCTCTGTGTACTCCTGCTAAGGCATAAACCCCAATCAAACAGAAGAACTTAGTTCTGTGCAACCATGCATAGGATTTAAGTGGGACTAGGCAGCTTTTCATGGCATTATGAAGATCTGTTCATTTGGCCAAATTTACTGTTAAATTACTCCCAGATGGAAAGGAAGACTCAGAGGTTTTTTAGAGAAGCTTTTTAGACAGCTGGACTGACTTTCCCTAGACTGCCATATAGCAAGCTGAATTGTTCCAGAAGGAATCCGTCAGGAATTTACAACGATAGATTTACACGTTCTCCATTTGGCAATATTTGTTTATCAAACAACTGGGCATATACTTCTTTCTAAACATATATTTACCATCTCATTGATGCAGCAATAGCTATTTTTCAATATCCAGTGTTATAACTACTGCCGCCGCCACCAGCTTCAGCAAATTACAGACCAAGTCAGATGACTAACAAATGAGGTTACATATTTGCAAATATTTCCTAAATAGAAACTGGAGGTAAAAACTTCCAGTTTCTAATTTTGAGCTCATCTCCTAACATTCCAGCAAAATGTTTTTGTGGCTGTTGTAGCTATCTTGTGAACTTGTGAAGTTCTGTTGTGACACCATTTTGTGACAATATCTGTGACTCCCCCCACCCAAAAAAAATCCTTATTTGCGGTATTTCTGATAAACCATTATTTGGATGAGCCTTAAGCACCCTTCCCCATGCCTGGTTCTTAAACATTCATTTTTGTTTTCATCCAACTGTGTTTTATTCTTTTGTGTAAATCCACAACTGTGATTAATCTTAATTATAGTTTAAGTAGGATAAGCAATATGTTGCACTCCCAATGCTTTTGATCTCCACTCACAGCAGCATGGCCCATGGCATTCTAAAGAGGCCAACAGGAGCAGAGCAGACCTCAGTTTTTGTCTAGATCAGGGGTGTCAAACTCAAAGCCTGTGGACCAGATCCGGCCTGCAGGATGCTTAAATCTGTCCCGCAAGGCCACCCTGGAAATAGCGAAGGACCAGCCTGCGACACCTCTGCCAGCAAATATGGCTCGAGAGGGCCATGCGTTTTTGCTGGCAGAGAGTTGCAGGAGGCCATCCCAGCTGAAAACAGAGATCGGGAGCCCGTTTTTGCTGGCAGAGCTCTCAGGCCACCGCAGGCGCCCCTGACACAAGTGACATCAAGCTGGCCATGCCCACCCTGGGGCCCCCCAGCCCCCTCCGAGGTCAAACACAACTCTGATGCGGCCCTCAATGAAATTGATTTTGACATCCCTGGTCTATATCATCAGCCATCTTGTTGGTGAAATGTGTTACAGTGGTCCAAAGAAAAATATGTTGGTGTTGGAAGAGGTGAATTAACATTAACTATAAAGACAATGTACTATTGCAATTGAAGCTAGAATCACAGTTATAAGTCATTGCAGGTATTAAGTCAATGTCCAATCTTTTGGCATTATTTTACAGTGGTCATTAAGCAAAGGCCACAGTCATTAAGTGAATCCATTCTACCCAATTAATGTTTTTAGCCAGAAACTGGAAGTAAACGTTGGAAACTAGCAAAAGTTTATGTCTATGGGACACTGCAAATGGACGTAAATGCAGACCAGTTGCCAAGTGTCCAAAATAGGAACACGTGTTTATGGAAGGGGTGATTGTCAGAACTGTGAAACCGAGTTGTAAATAGTTGTAAAAATGTAAATCATAATTTTCGAACTGTTTCTAAGGTACCAGTCATAAGTCAAAGACTACTATAGTGTGGCCTTGGTACCCCACCCTAACCTGAATGCAGACTGGAGTTGGTCTAGATGTCCCTGTAGCTGCAGAGCCTCCTGCTCAACAACCTCAAAAAGGGAAATGGATCAATAATTATTCAACATGCTTGGGTTGAGTAATGGCTTCCTGAGGAGGAGTCAGGCCACTCTTCTTTCACACACAACCCAGCCCATCTCCCAAGGATGCATTAACTATTGCTCTCACCTAAACACCTGCCACCTTTCTGGAGGCTTTCACCAACCAGTAAGGGGCCAGTGGTCTAATCTACAGCTGGCAGAGCTGAGATCAGGAAGGGCTCCGTCTACTTTTTCAGGACTAAGAGACTCAAAATTATTCCAAGTAGCCTTGTCAGACAGGGCTTCCATCACCTCTGCTGGTTCTAACTTTGGGTAAATTCAGAGAACTTTATTCTGCACTGAATGAACTCTTACAGCGCCCTGTTCAATATTTTTCCAGTCCCATCTTCCCTAGAAAGCCTAAAAATGGTTACGGGGCAGCAATCCAAATATGCAATAAAAACAGAGAAATATTGACATTTGGTGCTGCTGTTGCCATACATGATTCCTTTAATATTACAAGTTGGTCTTTCAGAGTCTATAGAATGTGAAAAATAACTTTGGCTACCTGATACTCTTCAAATATTTTGTTTCAGGTCAAAATGCATATCTTCCAAAAAAAATTTTTTTATATAGCTTTAATTTCTCACTGGAGAATCAGTAAACTGCCAAAAAGTCAAATTCATCAGTTTTAATAGTGCTTTTTAAAAATATGGTTCCTCTTTTTGAATCCTTCCATGGAAACTATATTCTTCATTCTTCTTAGCATTTGCAGTACTTTCTAAACACTTATTTAAATTTAAATTTATTGTTTTATCATAGAAAATAAAATACAAAACCGTAAAACAAACAAACTTAAAGAGAACAAAAATATACATTCAATCCTAACAACAACAAAGAAAAAAATAGTGTACAAAAAAGGAGAAAAAAGTGGTCAATTAAATTTAACATTTAAGGGATATATATATATATATATATACATATATATATATATATATGTTTTCTTAATTTTTATATAAGTTATATATATATATATATATCCCTTACGTATCAGATTTTTTTCTTTCCTGTTGATTTAATTGCCTTCTATTCAAGACATCATAAAGGATAATTTCTGGCCAGATTCAGTACTATTGTTGATTGCAGATTCTAAACAACTATTGCTAATATTGCAGATTCTAAACAACTTCCTTTTTGCATACAATTCCTCTCCTTAACTACAATTTTGCAGTTTTATCTAAGTGTATTTGTTCTTTTGGATTATTTAAATGCTCCATAATCTTCTATGATCCTCTCTTTTTCTTTGGATTCCAGCCCTGAAAATATCTGTTTTTTAATTTCCTAAAGAAAGCAGCATTTTAAGAACAAGTTGATTTATTAAATGGCAAGGGTTGCATCACTAGGGTGCTCTTTAATCTACCTCTGTCGGCTCTCATGATCAAAACAATATATGCCCACGTCTGAAAAGAACCCTCTGTATTATTTTTACAATGCCAATCAAATGCATCTCAAGAAATAAAATGACCAGAAAGGACATCCAAATTCTTCTTTTATGGTAGAACTTTTAGTCACATTTTCATTGGACTGCCCTGAATGTAGTTTTATATGTACAGTAGTATCGCATGACCTTGGACTAAACAAGCTTTACAGCTTTCTATATCAAGCTACAGCTTAGAAATGTTACACACAAAAGAATTAGATTATTTGGATTGTCCTCAAATTATAATGTTATTCCCCAGTTATTGAGTAAAAACTTTCAGTTTGAATTTTGCCTTCTGAATAATAGCCTTTGGGGATTATTTGTTAGCATCTTCTTTTGTATGTGCTCCCACAAATGGCAGAATCTAATTCTGAAGACATTATGATTTTTAGAGTGTCTGACCATAAATGCAGACAAAAATATTATCTGTGATGCCATGTTGCTATAGAGCATGTAGAGTTCTACAACAATGAAATATAGGAAATAACTATACTGCTCAAGCATACAATTTTAAAATTTATTAAGGGTTACTTAAAGAGATTCCCGTATGTGTGCTGTATTAGCATACTCCAAACCCTCACAACTGATTGGTCCAGACGGACAGCGACCTGATTGGTCGAAACCCCGGCTGTGATTGGAGCACCAGAATCTACCGCGATTGGCTGTGCCGATCGCGGAGATTCAAAGCGCTGCCATTGGCCGAGCCGCGAGCCAGCCCTATATGAAGGCTGCCGCGGCTTGTATTTCCCCAGACTATTCCTATTCTAAATAAAGAGCTGAACTCACTAGAATGGTCTCGCCTCCTTCGACCCGATCTACCTCAGATCTAACACTGGCGACGAAGGTGGGATCGTGAGACAAAGAGACCACCCAGCACGTGGCGAGGCGGCACACAGCAGCAAGCAGAATGGCCGGCATCAACTCACCACCCGCACCCTTCAATCCCGCTACCGAGGACTGGGAATCCTATACCGATAGGTTCCAGATGTTCCTCGAGTGTAGCAATCTTAAAGATGCCAACGGCCACAAGAAACGGGCCATATTCCTCGCACACTGTGGGCCGGTGGTGTTTAAGATGGCCAAAGCCTTGGCCAAGCCGGAGGACGCCAAGACCATGGAGTGGGGCGACCTCGAGCCCCTGCTACGGCCACTACGCCCCGGCCGTGCCCATCCTCATCCGGCGGCACAAATTCTACAGGCGGGACCAGCGCGAGGGCGAGGGGCTTGGCGACTTCATAGCGGCACTACGAGATTTGGGCGGTCTGTGCGAGTTCGCCGACCTGGACGAGGCCCTGCGAGACCGCGTTGTCCTGGGACTCCGAGACCCCATTCTCCAGAGCCGCATCATGGCGAAGGGCGACATCTCCTCGCCTATGCGCCACAGAGGTGGCCGCGGCTGAAGCGGCCAAGAAATCAGCGGCTCGGATGCGGCAATCGAGCATCACGCCACGAGCAGCGACCGGCGAGACAACACCGAACACCAAAAAGCGACCCGAGATCGACCACCGACACAACCACGCACCACGGCGACATTGACTCCTTCTCAGGAACCGAGGAGGAGGAAATCCACCACCTGCAAGCAGCATGAGGGCGACGGGAACCCCAAGGTCGTAAGTCGAGGTTCCAGTGCGCCGGCTGCGGAGGCGATCACCCCGCTCAGACTGCCGGTTCCTCGATGCCGCTTGCCGACAGTGCGAGAAACGGGGCACATCGCCAGGGTGTGCAGAAATAAAAACACTACAGCCCGCGGTGACGAGATGGCAGCCCTCAGAGGCAAGAGAACACCCCACCAGATACTGAGACCACCAGACGGAGAGCCGCTGGAGCCAAGAGGGTCGGAACAGGCGGCTCAACGAGGCAAGACAAAGGGAGGAAACACACCAGACCGCCGGCGGCGGCCATTCCTCCACAAGCGACGCCAGAAAGGTATATGTGATGGTGGGGATAGAAGACCAGCCATGCGACATGGAGGTGGACTCCGGGTCCTTCCTCTCCATGGTCTCATGGCACACCATCAAGCGCCTGGTTCCCTCCATCCGTCGCAAGGAATTAGAAGACCAAACACTAACCCTCAAAGACTACCAGGGAAACCGCATCCCTGTAGTTGGCAGAGGCCATTTTAAAGTCATCTTCAAGAACCACACCAAGTGCTACCCCTGACCATCGTCCACCGGGATCGGCCGAGCCTGTTGGGATTACAGTGGTTCACACCCCTAGGCATTGAAGTAACCGGAATCCACTGCACCACAGAGTTGGACTGGGAAGCGGCGCTGTGGAGGACTTCCGGAAGTTTTCGACGACAGCCTAGGCAAGTACCGGGGTCCCCTATCTCTTTTAATATAGACCCGAGCATCGCACCAATCCGCCTTAAGCCCAGACGAGTGCCATTTGCACTCAAGCCCAAGATCGATGAGCAGCTAGATAAGCTCATCGCGCAAGGGGTACTGGAGCCAATTGATCATGCCAGGTGGGAGACCCCATAGTCACCCCCATCAAGCCAGATGGATCCGTGAGAATTTGTGGGGACTATAAGGCCACCTAAACCACGCGCTCCAGCAAAGCGCATACCCTGTCCCAGTAGTGCAGCACCTTCTGCACTCGCTGGGGGAGGCCGGATCTTTGCCAAACTCGACCTGGCGCAAGCCTACCAGCAACTGCCGGTCGACACCGCAACCGCCAAGCCCAGACCATCGTAACGCACCGGGGCTTTCCGTTGCAACCGCTCCAGTTCGAGTCAGCGTGGCACCCGGGGTCTTCCAAAGCCTCATGGAAAGACTCCTCCAGGGCATAGAGGGGGTGGCGCCCTATTTTGACGACGTCTTAGTGGCCGCGAAAAACGAAAAGCAACTAGAAGCCCGGTTGAGGGAGGTACTGAAGAAATTCAGAGACTCAGGGCTCAAAGTCAAGAAAGGGAAGTGCCAGCTACGGGCTGAGAGGGTCGAATTCCTAGGGTACCTCCTAGACAAACAAGGGATCCACCCCACAGAGAAGAAACTGAGAGCCATAAGGGAAGCGCCACGACCCAAAAACAAAACGGAACTGCAGGCTTTCTTGGGACTGTTAAACTTTTACAATGTCTTCCTGCCTCAAAAGGCGACCGTGGCGGAACCGTTGCATAGGCTGTTAGATAAAACAGCCACCTGGACCTGGGGAGCACGGGAGGAGAGCGCTTTCAACAACACAAAGAAACTGCTAACATCTGACGCGGTACTAATCCAGTACAGCGGGACTCTGCCATTAACGGTAACGTGCGACGCATCGCCTTTTGGGATCGGCGCCATCCTCAGCCACCAGCTACCAGATGGGAGGGAAGCACCCATCGCCTTCTCATCAAGGACACTTTCAAAGCCGGAGCGGAACTACAGCCAGCTCGACAAAGAGGCCCTAGCAGTCATCACCGGCGTCAAGAAATTCCACAAATACCTTTACGGTAGGACTTTTACAATCATCACGGACCACAAGCCGCTGCTAGGGATCCTGGCAGGAAATAAGGCCACACCGAACATTCTATCACCAAGAATGACAAGGTGGTCTGAGTTCCTGTCAGCATACAACTACCAGCTAGTTCACCGACCCGGGAAGGACATCACCCACGCAGACGCCCTGAGCCGCTCACCCTTGCCCGACCTAGAAGACGACCCGGCACCCACGACAGAGGTATTTCAAATAGAGACAATACCCAACCCACTAGTGACCGCGCCAGACATTGCCAGAGAAACAAATAAAGACAAGCGGCTGGCGCGAGTACTAAGCTGGGTTGGAAAAGGATGGCCGGAAGGGGACAGGGACGAACTATTCAGACCCTTCAGAAACAGACAAACTGAACTCTTTACCGAGAAGGGCTGTATACTTTGGGGAGACAGAGTGGTAATCCTGGAAACATTGCAAGAAAGGGTATTGGGGATGCTGCATGAGGGGCACCCAGGGATGGTTAAGATGAAAAGCCTGGCCAGAAGCTATGCATGGTGGCCAGGCATGGACAAACAAATCGAAACCTGGGTAGCCAAATGCAAACAATGCCAAGAGTCCAGACCCAGTCCTCCCGCCGCCCCAATACATGAATGGGAAACACCAAGAGGACCGTGGTCTCGGATTCACATAGACTTCGCGGGGCCAACCAAGGGGCACATGTACCTCATCACAATAGATGCTTACTCCAACTGGCTGGAGGTAAGCACCATGAAATCAACCACAACGGAGGCGGTAATAAGGAAACTGGGCAAACTCTTTGCCACACACGGCCTGCCAGATATAATAGTATCTGACAACGGCCCCCAGTTCACCGCACTAGCGTTTGAACAATTTATGGCAGGCCAGGGCATACGCCATGCTTTAACCGCGCCAGCAAATCCGGCGGCGAACGGACGGGCGGAACGCATGGTCCAATACACAAAAAAAGCCATACAGAAAATAGAAACAACCAACATACAAGATAAAATCAATAAAATGCTCCTCATCCAACATATTACACCGAGCGCAACCACAAATAGAAGCCCGGCAGAACTAATGATGGGCAGAAAACTACGATCAACACTAGATAGAATGCACCCCACATACACCCCTGACAAACCCCCGGGTTCCTCCAGCAAGCACAGAAAATTCAACATAGGTGATGCCGTATATGCAAAAAACCTGTCGGGGGAACCACTCTGGATACCAGCAATGATCACCCAAATAACCGGCCCCGTATCATACCGACTAGAAACAAGCGACGGGAAAAACTGGAAACGGCACATTAACCAACTAAGGTCCAGAATAGCTAACAACCAGACACCCGAACAAGAAACTAGAAGGGGGGGGAAACGGCAAGCGTTAAAGAAAGAGGGACCCCCCTAGCGCAAGCTGAACAACCCCCACCCGGAACAAATAACCCGCAAAGAAACCGGTCCTACTCACCAGTAAACACGGGACCAACAGAACAGGCAACCCCGGAATCGTCACCAGGAAGGAGCAGCCAGGCCAGTGCAACCAGCCCGGAAAGATCCGGCGGGAACAACAGAGACGGCAGCTCAACCAGCCCGGGTAGACCGGGAGGGAGCTACCAAGAAAGGCCCAGCCCGACCTTCCAGGCAGCTCCATCCCTGGGAACCAGAGCGACAGAGAAGGCCTCCGAACCGGTCGACAACCAAACGAGAACTGAGCTGCACAGGTCAACTAGACAGGTGCGAAGCCCCGCCTACCTGCGCGACTACGTCACGACGCACCGACAGACGAAACCAAGAGGGGAGGGGTGTGCTGTATTAGCATACTCCAAACCCTCGCAACTGATTGGTCCAGACGGACAGCGACCTGATTGGTCGAAACCCCAGCCGTGATTGGAGCTCTAAGAATCTACCGCGATTGGCTGTGCCGATCGCGGGAGATTCAAAGTGCTGCCATTGGCCGCCGAGCCGCGAGCCAGCCCTATATGAAGGGCTGCCACGGCTTGTATTTCCCCAGACTATTCCTATTCTAAATAAAGAGCTGAACTCACTAGAATGGTCTCGCGTCTCCTTCGACCCGATCTACCTCAGATCTAACAGTATGTTTTCAATAAGGCATGATCAGATATGTTGGAAATAAAGAAAATAAATAAGAAAATTTGTCTGTATACATCCACACAGCTCTCTAGCTATGCCTTGATGATGCCTTGCCAATCATTCCCCTCCCACCCACTTCTTTTTAATACCTTCAAATCAATTTTGATTACAGCGAACTGCCTGGACTAATCCCAGCCATATTCTTGGCAAGGTTTAATCTAACCTTCTTCCTAGGGCTGAGATAAAGTGACTGGCCCAAAGTCATCCAGCTGGCTTTGTTGCTAAGGCAGGACTAGAACTAGGATGGATCTAATTCTTACACAGCATAAGATGTAATTAATTAATTAATAAGAACTATAATAGAAAATAATGGAAGATTTTAATTTAACATAAATGTTTGTATTATTATTAGAATTATATAAGCTTGCTAAATGTAATAAATATAATTAATAATAGTCTATTTGTATTAAAAGGTATGATAGTTAGAATAGGGGGATTGGCATAAAAATGACACATACTGAGTAGCTAAATAATTAAAGATTATAATTTAACAAAAATATATGTATTAATACTAGAATTATATAAGCTTGTTAAATGGAACAATTAATACTATTTTTTATTTGTATCAAAATGTATGACACTCTGGTGCCATACTGTTCACGCATCGATATGCTTGTAAAAAATAAAAATCTTGATATATAAAAAAGAGCTATACTAGAAAAAGCGAATATGAGCATTTTTTTTATTAAAGACACAATGTTTAAGGACAGAGTCAATGTTATGACCTAATCCATATTGGTTAGCACCCATTATTACAAATATTAATTTAGTCTAACACTGTTATTAATGGGCAGTGATTGAGCACGAGAGAATGACTGAGAATAGGTAAGCAGAGTAAAAAGATGTAAGGCCTTGAGAGATGACAAGAGAAACAGAGCAAGTGAATGAGAAGGTGTGCAAGAGAGCAATACAAACGATACAGTGAGAGAGAATGGAACAGAGGTGAGTGACAGAGTGAGCAAGAGAGAACTTGTGAGACAGAGCAAGGGAAATGGAGAGAAAAACTGACCAACGGAAAACAACAAGAAGGAAACAAGAGCACAAGAAGGAATGAGAAAGTGAAAGACTGTGCAAATGAGAGAGAATGCAAGTGTAGAAAGGAATGAAGATGACCTTGAAAGAGATGTGCAGAAGCTGTGGCCTAGGCCAGGCGTCCCCAAACTTGGCCACTTTAACAGAATTCTTGGAGTTGAAGTCCACAAGTCTTAAAGTTGCCAAGTTTGGAGACCTCTGGCCTAGGCAAAAGGAGCAAAAACACACAGCCCAATAACATTTGGAAAAACCCTAAATCACCTCTCTAATTCACAGAACTATAAAAAAAAGGTAGAGGAGATACAGCAAATTCAAGCGAGAGATAATCTGGTGATGGGCCTGATCTTTGACTTGGATGACACTTTCTCAGTAAATCAGGAGAGACAAAAGCCCACCAGATCAGGTTTTGACAGGCAGCTAATTCCAGGAGCCATCTGGAATTCCTTGTTCCCTTTCTTTCCCAGCCCCTGCCCCTCCTCATTTAAGAAAGAGTAAATAAGAGGTATTTTCCTCCCAGCACAAAACCCTCCAATCACTTTCCTTAAATTGCTCCATATTAAAGTCTTCATGGCAGCACCAAACACTTGCCTTATGATCAAGATAGGACAGAGATTGGCTATTGGAACAAATTATGCTGGCGTACCTTGATACCATCTCATGCAGGAGAAAAGTCTGTTAAGCCAGCCATTAGGTATGCCCTCAGATTTGCAAAATACAGTATATGGTCACCAAGCATATATTCACCCCATTCCTAAGAGGTCCGTAAACGGGGCGTGCACACCATCCCTGTCTTGTTGTCCCCATTTATCTGTATTTGTTCATATTTATGTTCATACTTTACCTGCTATCTTGTGTTTGACAAACAAACAAACAAATAAAATAAATATTGTGTCTTTCAAAGTTTGACAGCTTTGTAGAAAATGTTAGTAAGGATTTTATGTAGAAACCCGAAGAGCCTAAATAACTTTCTCTATTATACTGTATATGAATGACACAATTCATTAATCCAAGTTTTTTTTTTTTCTGGTCCATTTCTAAGCTAACATCAAGTATATTGTAAAGCTTCTATTTTTCATCACTAAACTAGCTCCAAAATCCAACACCAAAAGATAACTAATGAAACAGATATCTTCAGTATATTCCATCCTCTCCTGCATGCTTTCAGAATTAAAAAAAAATAAAATTTATGCAAATATTGGAGCTCAAGATGCCCCTGACAACTCCCGCTAGAATCCATGCCAGAGTAGGTTCAAACTGGGTTGGTTTTGTGGCTAATGATGACACCATGCCATTTATTTTCTGAATAAATAAATCTCCCTACTTGGAGACCTGCTTCCAAAATTCTGAATCTGCCCAAATGTTGGGAGTTTGTTGGTGAAGACCATTCTAAAAGCCTTGAGGAAACCACACTTCTGAAAAAAGTTCAGAAGATTACAACAAATCGTGTGAAATCCAGAACATTCCAGGAAGTTTGTAAAAATGGAATCCATTTACTTAATAACATTGCAACATTTTATTCAACCATTCTGTTTTTCCAACAAAAATAATCCTTCCCAAAAATCAGAGAATCCTGACTTGTCCCTGGACAGCTAAGTATGTGCTTTTGGCATAAGAACTTGGATGTCATTATCATGCTTCCTTTATATAGCAAAATGACATTGTTTGTCCTCTCATAATAACAAAACACACAGTGGTTACCCAATCATTATGGCAAATATATATACTACTGTTAGAAAGAGAATATTAATTCTGTCAGATGTCACAATGATCAAATTCCCTGGAAAGTCACTGACATACGTCTGCCAAAATGGGTTTATGAGAACTGTTTCTGTGCCCGATGAGCATGTTTGGCGCTGAGAAATTTCTACACAAAGAGCTTCAATATTTTAGTTTTTGACAGGGAAGTACAAAACCAATCCATAACAGCCAACTCTAAATTTCCTGCTTACCATGCTATACCTTTGAAGCATATAGGTCAATAGAATAACATGATTGTTCTAGCTATGGCCCCTTCACAAGGAATTTGATGTTTGGCAATGCCAGACCTCAAGATCTGATTATGGATTAGATGTACTAAAATGTGTTATCTAATCTATTGGCAAAAACACTAACTTATCTAAAGCGAAAATGTTCAGCTAGTATCAAAGTTGTAGTTAGTATTCATGTAACAACTTTGATATCTATAGATGGGACTAGCTAAGCATGGCAGGAAGATCAATTATTTCCCCCAAACAAGAGTGGACTTAGAAATATTGTTCTGGTTTTCAAGAGAACAGAGAAAGATATAGCTCTTTCAGTGTAAATAACTGCACATACATTTAAAATAATGAACTATTGTGATCGGCAATAATTATTTTCAACCAAGTGACTATAAGATATTGTATCACAGATCAACCCTCAATGAGTCCTATTGAGTCCTATAAATTATATTCCCAATATT
Source organism: Notechis scutatus (assembly GCF_049901735.1). NCBI lineage: Eukaryota > Metazoa > Chordata > Lepidosauria > Squamata > Elapidae > Notechis > Notechis scutatus. The sequence continues at coordinate 199,650,963 of NC_142010.1, read as the reverse complement.
GATTTATATCTGATTACGGTTGAAATATGGTTGATTTTTTTCCACAAGCCATATCACAAGTTCAGAGTGGCTGGAACTTTGTCTATTAGAAAAAAAGACGTTTCCTAATCCTCCACTTTAAAGATCTTTGCAGCAAAAACTCAATGATTGGGATATAGCTGTTTTATAGGAACTTGTAATGCAAATGTGGATTTTACCCTTAGAATCTGCTCCATATCATTTTCTGTTCATAGATACAAGGCCAGAGTTTCTAGGTCTTAATATGGCTAGAATGAAAACTCAACACAAATAAAGTATTATTTGGGGTAAATTTGTTCCTGTTTCTTATAATGGGTAACCACAGAACAGTTTGCTTCCTCTAGCTATTTTTATTTAAACTAAAATCAACTTTATATTTTCATCTGTGGTCTGCAGTGTCAACTCATTTCCATGAAGCTTGAAAATTATGGCTTGTCTATCGTCTGGGTAACTCAATGCCAATCTTAATTTTAGCCCTTTAAGTAACCGTCACTGCCCCCTACAATTGGGAAATTACTTTTGTTAAGTGTATGTTTTCCTTCTCATACATAAGGAACTGATAGAAGTTTTGTGGAAACGGATGGTGGCTTCCCCCTCTGCTTGAAATAGAAAAAAAGAGGGAATGGTCAAGTGTGGCAGACACCAATGATAAGGTTCTGAAGAGGAAGAAAATTGATCATGTAAGGCAACAAATATGAAAGACAACCACATTAAAGGAATTGATGGATTCAGCAAAGCTGCATCCACATGTCAGTACATAAGTAGACTTATTTCAGTGTGGTTTCAGTTCGCCCTAGTAGACAGGAAGCACATTTTTTCGTAAACTACCTTTTTTCTCATATCATGAGATTAATCCTGAACAGTAGCTGAATTCATGAGTGTTTTGAAGGATATTGTTTTAATAATCTCTAGTGTTAACACAACATTAAATAAGTCAGGCCTTCTCTTAGTACCATGATCAATAAGATTATTGAATCTTAAAATGTAATTTTTGTTATGATATTCCGAATGGGCAAATAGTCACACTTTTGAGAATTCAGTAATACAACCTTGACTCCACATTCTTCAAACAGAAGGGGGATGAGGAGATAGCAATAATTTTCCAAGAAAAAGGACAACCGATATTTGGAATTTGCTGTCATAGTTTGGCATATCTCTGAAATTAATAAGAGAAGACAAATAGGATTAATAAAAACCATGCTGGCACAGTTGTTAGAGTGCAGTACTGCAAGTTACTCCCACTGCAGTTTGGCAGATCGAATCCCATCAGGCTCAAGGTTGACTCAGCCTTCCATCCTTCCGAGGTGGATAAAATGAGGACCCAGATTGTTGGGGGCAATTAAGCTGACTCTGTAAACTGCTTAGAGAGGGCTGTAAAGCACCGCAACATAGAACAAGAGTTGGAAGGGACTTGGTGGTCATCTAGTGTGAAGTGGTATATAAATATCAATGCTAATTGCTATTGGCTCAAGAAAGAAGACATGTCTCCATTTAGGAATAAACAGTGTTAGGTTGAATCACGTTCTATATTTATTTACTTTGTACCAGTTTCCCATGATCACTATGGGACATAAAACCACAGGCATGAAATTAATGATATTGATGTCTAAATTAAACACTATTTCAATTTTGTTTTTCATTAATGGGAATACATGGGAAAGCATCCACTTCTTCACTAATATGAAAGCATTTGTGATATAGTGGCTAAGGTGCTAGATTAGGAGCATGCAAATTCAAGTTCTCATCCTCCATTAAATACAGAAATTAGCTAGGTGTCTTTAGTTAATTGTTCTATCTTAGCTATAAATAAAAAGTTCAAAAATATCCTTCTACCAACACACATTGGACCAGTGTGGTAGATTTTGATCCAAACCTTCAATTGTCATCCTACAGTGGATAATTTTGAGATATTGCTTGTGATGATGATGATTATACACAATACAAGATGACTAAAACAGGAAGATCCACCAATTCAATATAGAAAAAGTTTGTATTGTAAAAATGCCCATACTTTTCTAGAGGCTAAGAATTCAGGTGCCCAGATAAAGAACAACATCTAGAAGTCCCTGTTGTTGTTGTTTTAAAGGAGAAAAATGTCAAACAATTTCTTAAATCTATTTAGAGCTGTCTATAAAAAGTCTACCTACCTGCTAAAGTAGTCAACCATTTTACAAGTTGTTATTGAATATGGATAAAAATGTCCAAAATGTGGTTTTGTTAGCAACTGGACTCTAAATTTCGACAACCACTCAAAATCAATAACCAAACCAATTTTTCTTGGGTAGTTGAAAACTGTGTCTTCTGTTTGCAAAACATCTGTAATTCTCACCAGGGGGTATATTTTCTCTCTCAATCCCTCTCATCTTCCCTTTCTCCTCATGCTCTTCCGCTTCTACTTATAACTGATGTATTTCATTCAAACATAGACTTATTTATTAGTCAGGCTTAGATTTTCAAAAAATACATTGCAGGAGGTAAGGCATTTTCTCTTTCTAAGGATTTTCACAAACATTTTTCTTGGCTTTGAGTTTTATGTGCTTTCTGAATTTCAGCACTGGAAGCATTTGGAACCTCCAACTCAGTAAAATAACACTTATTTTACTCCCTGATTGGAAAAAAAATGCAAGATCAAATGCAAGCATTAAGAAAAATGGGAAATCAACTCAGGCTTGATCCTCTGCAACTGCTAGTCATTTATTTATTCAATACCTTCCCTTTCTGCTTCAACAGATGCTCAAAACAAAATTGAGAAACACATTTCAAAAGATTAAAAATAAAACAAATACTAAAACCAATTAACATTGCAAATAAAGAATTAACTATTTTAAGAACAATTTATGATTCAATTTCTTAAAAACCTGGGAAAAGAGATGCATCTTTGCAGATGAGCCTGAGAGGCAAATGCAACTTTTGAGGCTAGACTAAATCATCTGCTGCTATCACAGTCATGAAAACATCATGAATTAATTTATTTATATGATTTATATTGCTGCCCATCTTACACAAGTGACTCTGAGCTGTTTACAGAATTAAAGCACACAAGGATAAACAACAATCAACTGTGTTTATGATGTAATAGAGTAGATTTCAGCTAAACTAAGAAAAAACTCTTACTGATCCTGACATCTTCCTCTACAGAGAATTCAAAATAGTAGTCAATGGAGGTATTGTTATTAATTAGCTCAGCAAGCCTGTCTCCTACTGGAATTCTGCTCTGAGGTCGGCTGAAGCCAGGTTGTTCTAGAGCAGGGTTGTCAAACCCCCGGCCCGTGGGCCAGATGCATCATGCGCTTAGTGTAGGGGGAAAAAGTCCCGATATATCATGTGATGATGCAGTGATGACATGAGTTTGACACCCCTGTTCTAGAGTTTGGAAAAAGGGCCCAGACTCTACCATTCCCCACAAACAACATTAGGTATGATCATCCAACATTTTCCCCATGATGGTAGCCATAGCAGTTGAACAACATATTGAGCTCATCTAAAGTTAACCATGATTAGATTTTTGCTGCTTCAGCATATTGTGCGTTTCCAATCCCTGTGACTAGTTATGGTTAGATATACTTTGTGAAACTGAAGAATTGATTAATTCAGTCAATTCTTTGATTGTCCAAGATGTTGGGGGTCAGGTAGCATACAGTTTAATAGAGGTCGTGGTGGTGGAGGAGGAGGAGGAGGAGGGGGAGGAGGAGGAGGAGGTTCCATAGTGTATGAATAAATGAATAATAAATTTTAAACTTTGTTTCAAGGATTTCTGAAACAAAGGATGCCTTGAAAGATAATAATTCTGTAGGATTGTTTTTCTGGTATTCAAGCAAGACCTTGTGTGTTTTGAATTGTGGCTCCAAAGATAACAATGTTTTGTCTTGTGTTCCTCCTGGCACTATCCCCATTGTGCTTTTCTTTTAGGGCTTGGAAGGAATGTGAGATAGACCTTGGTCTTGTAAGTGAGTAATCTGTAGGAAGCAACGAAAGAATAAACACAGAGTAACCAGCAGGAATGCACCTACTTCTTTATTGGTCACAAGTGAACAGAAAGGATAAATGCTAACCTTCCATGCAATAACGATATAAATGTGTTAAACACAGGATTAAGCCATTGTTTCTCCATTCTGTCTTTCTAACTTCTTAGCCACACTGACTTTTCAGTTGATCCCATCCCCTTGGTCCATGAAATCTAAGAATGGATTCTTGACATGAGATTGAGTATCAACATGTTCATTAACTAAGTTTGTAAGTGTGAGTGAAACAAGGGGAGGGGACCTGAAAAAGAACCCAGCATTCTAGTGCATAGCTCACATCAAAGGCCTCCTATCATTGTTCTGAAGAGGTTAGGGTCCAATAACAGGAAGGAGAAGACTCAAGCAAGAGGTCTTGGCATTCATGTACATAGAATGCTTATGCTTCAAAGCTTATGAGCTAAATTATCATCTTTTTAAAGAAACATCAATACAGGAAATGGCTCCCTGGGAGTTACAAGCACATCCACTCTTGTTATTAAAAACATCCAACTCAAGCACAGTATTAACAACATTAAACAGTAGAGCAATTCCCAGTTGCTTTTGCTTTTCTGTGATTTACAGAAGAAGCCAAACAGGAACTGATTACATGCTGTGTTACACCAATAGATCTGTGCTATATCTTCCATAATACACCCTAAAACTCCATGAAATCAAAATTCAAACAAAAACACAACAAAAATCCCTTTCTTCCATCTGCAATTTAGCAAAAAAAATAATAATGCAGGGTCAAGATGAAAACCATGGACTCAGCTGCAGATAAAGTAAATGAAACTTCACCTTATTACCTGGACTTCCCTGGAATGGAATTTTACTGTCCATGTTGAATATGAGGCACTTGGTGTATTGGATTTTGTGAAGTATCTTGCTTTTCTCTTTGTCCTTAAGCAAAGAAATCTTCATCCTTTGGGAAAGATGGGCCTCTAACCAAGCCATCCTATTGTCAGTTGTTGAAAAAGCTGAGATGAAGTGCAATGCAATGGGATGGATACTAGTAGGAACAGCCTTAATGTTCAATAGAGAAAAGATCTTTCATTATATTTTCAGAGAAGGTGTTGAGCAAAAAAAAAAAAAATTATCAAAAAGAAAAAGAAAAAAACATAAAGTTGATTCATTTGTTTTATTTATAAAGTTGATTTATTGATTTCTTTATAAGGTTAAAATAGACATGTGGTTATGTCTGGTAACTCTTAATAGACTTTTATTGATTAGGACTGAACCAGTGATGGGATTCAATATTTTTTTTTACTACCGGTTCTGTGGGTGTGGCTTGGTAGGTGTGGCAGGGGAAGGATATTGTAAAATCTCCAGTCAGAGGTGGTATTTACTGGTTCTTCGAACTACTCAAAATTTCTGCTACCAGTTCCGCAGAACTGGTCAGAACCTGCTAAATACCACCTCTGGGCTGAATGACTGAAATTGAGGTTTATGAATTGGTTTAAAGATAAAAGATGAGAAATAATAAGAAGAGATATTTTGTTGTATCAGAAAAGGTGACAAATTGCTGATATTATATGTGTTGTATCAAAGAGGGAAGTCATTTCTTTATATTTCTTTTTCTTTAACTTGTTTTTTTTTTAAAAAAAAAAATCTTTTTCTCTGCACTTTTTCTTTATATTTTTCTTTATTAGTTTTTGTCTGTAAAATTCAAAAGAAATAGGGCTTACATTCCAATAGTGTGTCACGGCTTTCACCCTCTTTCTAAGAAATATAGCCACCCTGATTTATGAAATTTTTGTATTGGCAGTATTCTTCTGTATTCATATAAATCAGAAAACACAGTTTTATCCAAATCTCCAAGTCCAAATCCAGTATCATTCAAATCTCCATTCTGCAATTGCAGATCATATTAGATATAAATTCCATTAGTGATCCATGAAGTCCGATGTATGTTATATACCCCACCCATTTCCCCATGTACTTTGTAGTCCACTCCTCCCCATCTTCTTATGGTATTTATTGCTGTTGTTATTTTTCACTTTATTATTTTAATGTGTAGTAGTTTTAATGTTTTCAAGCTGCCCAGAATCATATTTGGACAAGATGGCCAGCATATTAAATCATCAATCGATCTATCTGTTCTGGACCTTACAACAACTAGCTGGTTATAAGGCAGACAGATCAAACTCCACAAAGGCATCCATACAAAGTTTCTTTATTGGTTCATCAGGCATCCTCAAATATAACTCACAGTTATGTCGAGATTCATCTCAATGTCCAATTCTCTGCATAGCTGAACTTTATGGTGTAATAGGATGGTAATCTCTCATCCCATATCGAAGGAGCAAGGAGGTGAGACGCCAGCACGATGGCAAGAGTGTTCATGGCAAGTTCAGGCAAGAGTGAAGGAACCTCCCCCAACCCACCAATGGTCAATTCAGTGACCAATCAGGGTTACAGACATGGACTACATTTCCCAGGATACCTTAACTACATTTACCATGATGCATTCCCTTAAGAGGACAGCCCCCAATTCCTAACTAACTATCCCAATTCCCTATTAACTATAACTGGCTGGATAGCACACTATCAATCAATCAGTCTTAAACTCTAGGTCTGTATTGTTTGACAAAAGAGTTAACAGATACTTTAAGTAGATGTGAATGTCTGAGCAACATTGCACAGCTGATTTGTGGACCCAATGCCGTATGGTGGGACTGAAATTGTGACTTCTGGTACATAGTTGTTTCTTTTGTTCTTGTAATTATGATGTGTTTTCAATCATCTTTGTATAGTATCTTAAGTCACTTTGCAATTGGGCAGTGCTAGAAACTGAATAGATAAATAGGTTCTGCAGAAAAGATAACATATACATACAGTCTGACTAAAACAAAATGTTACTACAAAATGATATTTTAATGGAAATGATTTCTGGCAGTACCACTTCCTCTCACATCAACTTTTCCATGTCCTAAGATCTAATTAAGAATCTTCTTCTAAGCCTCAGTTGTGAGAGGTTTACCTTGATAGGTATTTTCAAGGGCCACATCTAAATTTCCGATATAAAATGTGGGATAAGTTGAAATCTTCTTTATTATGTTTCCATCATTTATTGAAGGTATTTTCCATTTCAGAAGAGTATTTGATTTACAGGAAATATGACATTTTTGTGCCCTATTTAACTTCTGAATCTACCTGCTTCTAGCATATACTTGTGTTGAGCTGAGAATTTGTTCTGCAATGTTTTTCCATCAGATCTCATTCAGTTTGATAAACAAGAATTTGCTACCTGTAGTGTCCCCAGTGTTAGGTTCCTTTGTTTACTGCCACTTCCACAAAGAGATGGAGACATGCCTTCTTCTACAGCTAGAATCTCTCTTGCAATGTATTGCCCTCACTGGGGCAACCATCAAATGTATTTCTATTTAGATCATGGGCAGAATTTCTGTATGGAATCAATATTAGAGGTTTTGTGAGTTTTCAAAACTATCACTAAAAGAATGTTTTAGATTTTTATTTGGGAGCATCGGCACACCAATTTGGATTGTTTCATAAGCACCAGGAAAAGAAACACTACAAGCAGTCCAAGTTCTGACAGAAAATACATGCATTAAATCAAACAGATGTTAAATATTTATACAAAGCACATCCAGATTCATCATTTTATTTTTAACTTTACCAGATTATAAAACAGCAAGAGAGCACATCATGTAACAATAAAAATAATGTTATATCTGCCAAAAAGTATGTTTTTGTACCAGGCTACTTGTGTTAATACATTTTCCTAATCCTGTGTCTGTCCTTATTAGTGCCTTATTTTATGACTTCTGAGTATTTTTCTTGATTCAGTCACAATTACTCTAAACAATCAGTTATTTCTAAATCTAGCATTTGCTAACATCATCATTAAAAAGTTCCAGAGTACTGCATATAATCTGAACGGAGATAAGGCAGCCTCCCCTGATATGCGGCCCCTAAATGTCTTGGTCTTCAATTTGCATCCAATACTTTGGAGATAGTTGTGCCTCTTTGGCAGGGCTGGGCAACTATGGTCCCCTTTACGACCTGTGGACTTTAACTCCCAGAATTCCTGAGCCAGCATGGCCATCCCCGCTTTTTGGGCTCTATTCATATAAGTAGTTACAAAACAAGTAGTACTTGGTAAAGTACAGATAATACAGATGGAAGCTGTCACTATGGATTGGTAGCAACTCCTATTAATATGATGATGATGATCAGGATTTTGTAAGGAATTCTCAGAAATAATCAGTGCTAGCTGTGAGGCTAGCTAATCAGTGAGGCTAGCTATGCCATTAGTGACTGGATGCTGTGTGTAGTGATTCCTCTGTGGTGAGCAAAGATAAAGATAAAAGACATCAGCAAATAGATAAAATAACATAGCACAGCTTTCCTCCACCATTTCCCTCCAAAATTGTCATGCTGTTTGCAAATTAGAAGTTGAAATTTAACAACTCCAGAGGGAGGATTACTACAATAAATACGGGCTGGTTTAAGCTTATTAATTTTGTTTAATGACTTTCTTCCTAAAATCTCTTCAGTTTTCTTGTTTCCTTCTGGTTTTAAGCATATCCATTCCAGGCACCCATAATCTTACAGGCCTAGTCATAACAATATATTCCCTCCATGAAACAGCTGTTTTTCAGGACATTTCTGTCTCTGGTATCAGCTCACCAAAGGATTCAGATGCCCTGACACATATCTTCCTTTTGTTTTTTTCCTCAAGGAGAATAGAAGGATGGTTTATGAGATACAATTTCTCAGAAATTATTCCGACATGTAGAGACAGTAAACAATTATGTGGTAAAATATATCCTTGGGAAATTACTACAAAGTCCAAAAAAATGTGCTAAATGCTCACTGAGGTAAATATTTCTAATCCTGTTTCAGAACAGTTTTCTCCTTATAGCAACATGGATAACTAAAAGTAAATTTTATGCACATATATATGCATGCACCAATAATACCTTTTATATATTTATACGTAATTTTTCTTAGCATTTAAAAAAACAATAAAAATGCACATTTTTGAAAGAGAAAAATAAGGAAAGTGAAAAAAAGAAATAAGTAAATGAAAAAAAGTAGAAAGAAATAAAGGGGAAAGGAAAGAAAAAAGAAAAGGCTTCCAGTGTTAAAACAACAGTTTCGAGTGCTTTTATACTTTACCCTCCTCTCTAAGGTTACAACATAAACAATACCTTTTTACAAAAGGTTTTGTAACTAAAACCAAGATAAGAAATGTATATAAAAGTAGAGCCCAACATGCTATGTTATGGGCTGACAAGGAGTTGTTCAAGATAAAAAAGATTTTGATTGTGGTGTGCCAAATGTATTGTCTTCAGATCTTGCAATTGTCAAGAAATACTAATTTTAAGTCACTGAAAGTGAAGTTGGAAAAGATTTCAATGTACTTATTTTCAGAATAAGAATCAGAGGCAATAGTTTTTCAACTGTTCCATGGATCATGAGGATGGAGAAAAGAGCTTGAGAAGATTTATTTACTTTGACAAATTATTTTTCAAAAAGAGCAAATAACTTGGTTTAGTATTAATTCTGCCCAATGAAATTATAAGAAAAAAGTAAAAATGGGATTCTGCCATTGTATTTGAGGGGGAAAGGGTTCTATTTCCCTAAATTATCCCATTTTTGGCCCCTAAATTTATCCCCTAACTAGATTATCAAAGAGGACATTTATATTTTCATTTGTTTCAATTTAAATATTTTTTCTGATTTGATGTAAGAATTTTATATATTATTATTTAGATTCTATTTTTATATTATGCTTTGTTAATCCTCCATGTCCACTCAAAATCACACTCGTGACATGGACAGTTAGATAATCATATAAATAAATATATGAACAAAGAAAATGAATAAAACGAGGTTAGAGAGGTCCTTTTCCTCTTCCTTTTGGGTAAGGAGGTTGGACAAGATGTTGATGGCCATTTTGACTTGTAGTAACAGAAATGAGTGGGAGGCAGGATGCAGAACTAGAACAACTGCACAGCATGATCATAAATGCCTCATTGAGGGAAGAAAAGGATTTTAGTGGGAAACTATTCAAGAGGTTTTGGCAGGAAGGAAACTTGGCAGGTTTCCAGACCTTTGGTGTTAATTGAGTCTGCTGGCACAAAAGGCATCATAGTGATTCCCAAACCCCTGCTCTCCCCCACTTCAAGAGAATTATTGAATGAAATGAAAACAATGGCATATTAGCAAAAGCACTGTTTCTGAGGAAAATCTATAATGTACAAAAACATATACAGTACATGTAGGAAGACCCGTCCATAGGAAGGAAAGCAACTGGCCATTATATTCCTGAGACAGAAAGATAGAAGGGCACGGCAGTAGATGAACTCTTGACATGGTAGTCCAGGAAGAATAGAGCAGAGCAGAGTAGAGTAAACAAAGATGGAAGGGACCTTGGTGGTCTTCTACTCCAACCGCCTGCTCAGCTAGGAAACCCTGTACCACTTCAGACAAATGGTTGTTCAATCTCTTCTTAAAAGCTTCCAGTGTTTCCTTTGCTAGCTGTTGCCAAAGCTTCTTGGTCTACACTGTGTTTTCTTAAGGCCAATTTAGAAGCAAACTGGCATGAGCGGTAGAACATTAAATGAACTGCTGTTCAATAAGGAGAAAAAAAATTCAGTTGAGAAGCTGAGAAAACTGCCAACCTCCACTCCAACAGAGTTCTGGTGTTACAAGGATATTAGGGACTGAACTGGGTTGGCTTCAAAATCCTTAGTGAAAAATCAACATTTAACTACAGGTTGAGTTACTACCACAATGGAGCTCAAAATTTATGTTGTTAAGTGAGATATTGGTTAAGTGAGTTTTTCTTGCCACAATGGTTAAGTAAATCAGAGGTCCCCAACCACCGGTCCGCGGAACAAGTCCTACCGGGCCGCTGGTTTGCTGGGCGCCGCCATCTTGTTTTGATGAAAAAGTGCTTCCGTGAGCTGAGCTCACCGGAAGCACTTTTTCATCAAAACAAGATGGCGGCGCCCAGCTGATGCCGGCACCGGGCTGCACCATAAAAAGGTTGGGGATACCGGGCCGCGGCATAAAAAAGGTTGGGGGTCACTGAAGTAAATCACTGAAGTTGAGAAGTTAGTAACCCAGTTGTTAAGTGAATATGGTTTCCCCATTGACTTTGCTTGTCAGAAGGTCACAAAAGGTGATCATATGACCTTGGGACACAGCAACTGTCATAAATATGAACCATTTGCCAAGTATCTGAATTCTGATTACGTGATTATGTAGATGCTGCAAAGGTCGTAACTGTGAAAAATTGTCATAAATCACTTTTTTTCAGTACTGTTGTAACTTTGGCCACTAAGTGAACTGTTGTAAGTCAAGGACTACCTGTATTGCTGCCACTAGACTGCATTTACTGAAAGTTGATATCCAGGTTGAGAGTAAGTGGCTCAATGGGAGGAAGATGAAGAGTTCTGGAACAAAAGGATGTTCCCTCCACCCATCCTGCTTTATTGTGGATCTTTGGATCAGCAATCCTACTCAAATAAGTTTGAGATGGAGATATTTTTTAAAAAGTAACTTTTTCTGTTGCACTGCTAATCAGTTCCTTACTGCTGATTGCAAGAAGTCATTTTAATAAGAGAGTGCAACAGCACCATCAATGTTGTTTTAACATTACAGACTTAATTTTGGCACCATAATAAGGTTTATTATTATTCCTACAAGAGTAACCTTCTAGGAGAGTTGGGCAGCATAAACATAATTAGTTAGTTACAGGCAATGTTAGCTCTGTAAAGGGAACAAATGGTTTGTTTGAACAACCTGCTAACCTATGGCATACTGAACATTTGTTGCTGAATTCACTCAGTTGTTTGGATTCAAACTTATGGAAACAGCCTATCATACTGTCCAGATTAATATACCATATCTTGTGTTACAAATTAATCAACCATTTTATGTGCTATGTAACTCTTCAATATCTGTTTTTAGTACCTACTGAAAGAGAACTGAGTGCAGAATATTCTAGCACTTAGTTTTTATACTCAGTTGTATATGCATATTCAGAGAATGAAGAACTTGTCCATTCCAGCCTCTATCCTAGTATCCCTTTGCTGCGATAGGCAGTGACTTTTTAGTGGAATTAATGGCCAATGAAATGGCTGAGTAATGAGTCAGTTAAACAGCTGGGTCTCCCAACTGTGCTGCAAATCAGCTACAGCTGGTTGGAGAAAAAATTGAAACGGGCTAAAAGAAAGTAGCAGTTCACCATGAATGTGTCCCAAGTGACCAATTAACTGAAGATTTTGAAGGAAGTAAAGCTTAAAAGTGGAACAAGTCCAAAAAAAAAAAAAAGAAGGTATAAAGGCACTGTCATTATAAGCAGCTGGTGGAAAACAGTGTAGCAAGTGGTAGGTAAAGTTGTCCCCAGCTGTCATTGATTTGGTCAAGGGAATACTAAGGATTAAGATTGGCCCAGGCGGGTTCTTATTGGTTACTTTAAGCCAGGGGTCTCCAACCTTATTCCTCACCTGACCGGGAGTTGAAGTCCACAAATCTTAAAGTTGTCAAGTTTGGAGACCTCTGCTTTAAGATGATAGGAACTATGCTCTCGGGTTGGTTTGGAGAACAACAGAGCCTGGTTCTTTCAGGGTCAGCTCATCCTGTACAACTAAGTCTCTAAGATGATCCCCAGCTTGGATTTGCTAATTAGCAGCTGATCAAGAGAGTTTGTGTGCTATTTCTTTGCCACCTTATGGTGCAATCCTCCCTTTATCTATCAGCTGTTGAGATATATTTGGACATGGGTTTAGTGCTCTTATGGAATGAGGTTAAACTCATGTTTAGAATGTCTGAACTTTAACCCTGTCCAGATATTAGTTATATCAACCAATATCAGGCTTCCTTTGTGTTATATATTAGCATACTTGAAATACTGCCTTTTGATTGGTCCTTCTTATGTACTTGAAATACTGCCTTTTGATTGGTCCGTCTGACGGCGGGCAAATTCAAGAAGCCGTCATTGGCCGCGAGCCGCAAGCAGCCACTATAAAAGAGGCTGCCGCGGCTCCGCGGTAGTTCAGTTTGTACAGAGACAAAATAAAGAGCTGAAGTCACACTGGTCTCGAGTCGATCTTTCCCGCGACTTAACACTTTGAATACACTGGTGTGAAAGATTTGTACAAAACCAGAATGAATTTTTCCATGTGTCAAAAATTATTGGCCTTCCTATCAAGCTCCAGCCCTGTCGCACACCAAAAAGAGTGATTGCGAGTGGGATTTTGTTTGGTTATCACCTCATTGTTACCTAGGGAGTGAAAATGGAGAAGAAATGAACGATGGAGAAGAGGAGGGAAATAAAATCTCACTATTAGCCATGGTGACAGTAGTATAAACCTCTAAACCTTGATCGTACCACTGTGGATCTCCTATCAGTCTGGAAAGTGGAGGTAAGATGCACCATGTTTGAAACTAGAAAGATGGCTCTCCCTGGTTTCACTGGGTCATCAGCACATGTGCTGCTGGTACAGTGCAACAGCTAATTTGGATCATGTGACCCTGAGCATGGCCAATTCCAAAATAAAACCAATTAACATTTATCTCCCTTTCCAAGGCAAGACACATTGCAAAGCAATGGTTCTTCCTCTCCCTAGATAGTCCTAGGCCTAGAGAGTGTCCCTCCCCCATTTTGAAGCCTCTTATAAAGAAGTTAGGGGGTCTGTCCATAGCGCTCAGAGTCATTTCCTGCGAGACCACAGTGTAAATCTGTTTACTCTATACATCACTCAGTAAAACTAAACTCCCTGGAGGGATGACTCTCAGGTCATCGTACTGAGGGTTGCAACATTAAAGTACCATTGGTTAAAAGCAAGCAACCCGATCAAACAGAAGAGTTTATACTGCTGAGTTTATAACAGCAGTTTGTATATTTTTTTAAAGTAAACTCTATTAACTGAATTCTTACTTAAATGAAAATGTTGCAAAACAGTTCAGTAATTGTAAAAAATGCCTTCAGTCTTACACTGTCTTGGAATTCTTGAGTATTTTAAATAAATTCTTAATAGTATTGTGGGTTTTATTAGTGGTATTTTTACTAACTCGACTCTCCACTTCACTTCCTTATGCAGACCAGACATATATGCAGCAGTGGCAAATTCCAAATGTCATCCTGCACTGCTTAAACAAATTACTTGGCTTTTCTTTAGCATTTATTTTTGAGCCCAGTGCTGAGAATAGCAAAACGTTTATACGTAACATTTTTCCATTCTCCTCCTTAATAACAAATAGCCTAGTGGAGCAAATGGGATTGTCATAAAACTGCCTGATTTCCACCCCCCTTTTTATCTGTCCCAAAAAGTGACAAATATGATTGGAGAAGGGCAGACCATGTAGGTTTGAGATCATTATTCCTTGAAAGAAAATTGTCAGCTGTTCGTTCGATAAGATACCAACTCACTCGTGTAGCTTCAGTGAAATTTTTATTCGTCTCCCACACACAACAACAGGTAACAGCAATCAAATTATGTTTAAAGTCAGCTCTGGTTTTTGTTGCAACCCAGAGCTGTATTTATACATGTTATACCTTGGATAATAACATAATTACTACAACCACCTTCCGGCTGCCTTCGCTGCCTAACATCCGACATCCTTAAATTAAAGAAACATGGTAACTGCACTTTTCTCCTGTTTGATGAATCCATGCACCCCGTGACAATTCACCCAATCCCCCATTTGCCCCGCACCATTATTACAACACCACCCCCTTGACATCCAGCCATGAATCATCATTATTGCACCACTCCTTGTCAGGAAGTCGATATCAGTCATTTGAGGAATTTTCATCATAACGCCAACGTTGTAACACAATCAATGTAAGGTAAGTAAAAGACTAGGGTCGTATCGCATCTCGGCTGTCTTGGCTCCAGTCTGGTCTTCATTGGAGTCGTGACAAAAATTCAGGGTGGCCTTCCCATATTATTTTCACAACAATGAAAAATATTTTATTTCCTACTGACAGTGCAAACAGAAATAAGGATTGCACACAAAGGACAAGCAAAGAAACAGAGAAGGGTTTGGTAACAGTAGGCCTCACTATGGTAACAAACACTGTTCCCAATTCTAAAACTTGGATAACTTATTTCCCAGATTGATGCCATCAAGCTATGAATATTCCTTTCTGTGTCTGGTAATCATTTCAGAAATATGCAGATTGGTGAAGAACTTTTATCATTGCACCATGACCCTAAGAAATGTGCTTAAGATTTTAATTTAACACAGGGGAAAGAGGGTTAACACATAATCCTGCAGTGATGTAGAAAGTTAGCATCCACCCCTCTCCTAGAAGAATGAAATATTATAGGAAACATTAAAAAGGCAGAATACTTCCCCTAAAAGAGAAATAGAAATCTTAAGGGACACAGAAACTCAGCCCCAGCGGCCAGCTTATTTACAACACAAAAGACTTTCACCCTCAAGACATGTTCGGATTAGCCCTCACTCAGATCCAAACCAGGAGAAAGCCATTAAGCCATAATAGGAATTGCCTAAAGCCCCTTCATTACATCGCCCAGCAAGATTCAACCAAGCCTGGGACTCAAAACAACATACAAAGCTACCCCTGCATGGCCCCATGGGAGTCTGACAGCCAATCAAGATACATTTCTTGCCACAGCAACAGGAAGCAAGTTCAAAGCCCAACAGAGGGTATAAATCTCTCTTCCTCTCTCACCCATGTGCTCAATTTTGCCCAGGACCTCAAAACATGTGGTCCTGCTGTCCACCATTAAATCATCTTTCCAAGCAGTCTCCATGTTTCCAGTGTCTTTCTTCCCACTTGGAACTGAACCCAGATGGACATTTCTTCCAACAATGAGAAATAATTCTCCTGTAGCCTTATTTTATTACAGTGGCAACTTAGGTCAAGTTTGGACAAGAGCTGTAATTTTCAAATGATTTGATAAATGTGAAAATAATTCTAGTGCTTGTGAGTAAAATCCCCACTAAACAGTAGTTGAAACAGGCACTCCATGTAAAGGCACATAATGTAGATGCCAGACATGATTCACTTCTGAAAAACATGGTTCATGATCATGTAAATCCAGCTGGTGCATAGCTGCCACTTGCTGAGAATTCATCTTATGAGCTTCTCTGCTTGTTTTCATCTTCACCTTTAAGCAGAAACTTCTACTTTATGCTCAGGAGTGTCTGCAGAGAGGCTTCAGAAAATAAGGTGATGCAACCGAAGCCCCCTTTTTATTATGTGTTGTTTAAAAAGCGAGCCCCCTTTTTATTATGTGTTGTTTAAAAAGCGAGCAGGGCTTTGTTGACCTTTTTGTCCCTTACCGGCACCTCTGTTTATGTGTGTTAACTCTGCCAAAATTAAAAGGTAAAACCTTTTGGTGAATTGAATTCTTGGTAACTTCATAGATGTGTCCCTTTAGTTTTCTGGCACACAATGAACATCGTTTTAATGGAATAGAATATATGTGGGTCCTTGGGGCTCTCTGAGCTTAGTTGTTTCCTTGCAGACATTTCTTAGATAATGAAATGTCTGCAAAGCAAACCACTATGTTCAGCAAGCACCAAGAATTCCATAGAATATGGTTTTCCAGAAAGCGTTTTCAATTTCAGAGTTTATTTTTCTTAAATTTTTTTTTGCTATGCCCTGGTTTTTCACAAATCCTGTTTTGCCTGTATCTTATAAGCACTTAACTATTACAATTGTTATGTTATTTACAAGTTTTATTCTTGGTAACCCTATCTGAATTGAAGATATCTGCTCTTAAATCCTGATTATAATAGATATGATATATAACCCATAGTTGTAAAACAGTGATAGAACGACTTAACAATTAGTAGTAAATGGAAGAAAAAAGAAGCATTATTTGGTCTATTTTCCTCATTATGGTACCAAGACTATTAAGTCGAGCAAGATACTTTATTTACAGAAGAATTAAATTAAACTTGAATCTGGGAATGACATTTTCTATGAAATGACAAGAAAAGAATATATATTTTTCAGAATTACAGCTCAGTGTTGTTCAATAAAGCATAGTATATCAATCCAGCTTATCCACTAGGAAGAGCTGAGTTTGGGAGTAAGAGTTGCTGGACAGAAAGTATCATATTTTAATTCCATTGTAGAGTGCTCTTCAATTATACTGTCCGAACTATATAATAAACACAATGTGATACCACTGTGTTTGCAAATATAAACATCAGAAGCAATGATTGCTATGGAAACAGGAACAAACAACATGTAAAAATAGTTTGTTCTACACATTTTCATTACCATCATTTCAGCTAAAACTACACAAAATATTTTAGCATAACATTGCTTAACATAAGCCTTATTTATGTACAGTGTGTGTGAAGCTGTAATCCTTTGGCCTAAGCTTATTTACAACTAAAGAGTTTGCTTTGTCAAACTTCAATGATGTACTGCATTGGTAATTTATAAAATTGTAACCAGAATATACCAAGTGTTCTTTCCTATTTTAGCCCCCATAGGTAGATGTGAACAAGCAGCAGTAATCTGAACTAAATCTGTGGTTATGATTTGCCATATATTAGATATATTACTGAGGTGACCTGGAACTAAAGCAATTCCAGATCACCACAGTAATAGAGTACATTTTCTTTTACTTTTCTGTAATTGAATATTCATATAAATTACCTCAACCATTGAAGATTTATGACTTGATTATCTTTAGTAAAATACACTTAAAATTACTGAATTTATTTTGAATTTATTTTGTTCCCAAAGCTCTACTTTGAAGATGTGTTGTTAAATGTCCTTTAAAGGCATGGCATCCTGAGATCTTACCCACAGCCCATAACTGAGATTGAACTTAGTTTGCAGCTGCTGCTTTCCATCTTCTCCCAACACAAGGCTTGCTATATGCATAAATTGTAGTGTTTTAGGAATGACCACAGAAATGAAACACTTGGGCACTGGAATCTGCCCAGCTCCTATTTTCTATTTTTTGATACCTAGAAACTGTACTTTTAGATACAATTGATGTGTGTGTGTGTGTGTATGTGTAACCCTGTCTTTTAAAAATGAAGTCTAATTTTACCTACCTGGTCAAGATTTGCAATGATGCAGTAATTTTAGTGTGAGATAAATTAGCACTGGCCTTTCATTAGAGAAGTATGTTGTCTGTATTTTTTGTTTTGTAAAAAATATTTCATGGACTTCAGTACCATCACAATGATTTATTTAAGGAGGCTAAAACAATTAAATGTTTCATTAATAGATTTTGGATCAACATCAAAAGGAAATTTTAAAAAAGAATTACAATACTTACTTGAGAGTCTTTGCTTAAACTTTTAATCCCGAGTCAGCTGATGAATAATTAGGGTCTTTTAGGCACTGCATTCCAAGGCTTTCTTTTGCAAATAATTTGGGCAAATACTTATGCTAAAAATAAAACTGTTTATATCCTTGTACAGAACATAGGAAAGACTTACTGCTCTGAGACATATGCTGAAAAGTCTCATAACTTGTCCTTGATACCAGTTACAGAGAAGGGTGAAGTTGTTGATATTTGCAGTATTTTTAAAATGAAGTTGCAGGCAAATATAATACAGTTCCAGTCTGAGATTCCATTGTGCAAATTAGTTCCCCCTGGTCTTTTAACTAAATATTATATAAGCTGCAGTGCTATTGAAAAGAATAATTCTACTGACAAACATTAATACATATGAATATCCTTTAATTTGTAGCCTCATTGCTAATGCTTATGCTAATGCTTATGCTAATGCTAATTAGCTTCTTCCACATATGTTGGTATAGGATTAGTTACAGGAAATACTTTTTGCTTTAGATCTGTATTAGCATAAACTCCACTTTCATCTTGCCATGTGTTGATCCCATGTCTCCTGTAATCTGCTGTGTCGGTAAACTGGGAATGACATTTTCTATGTACTACAGAGTACCCGCTCGTATCAGGTGTAACCTAAAGGGAAAGTATTCATGAATATTATTACTCAAAAGAAAGTTTTAAGGAGCAAACTTTAACATTGGCAACACTGTATACCAAAAATAAATTTAATCAGTTGACATATTTCTCTTCCAATAACATTTTAATTATCTAAATTTCTCAAATTAAGAAATGTGTATGGAAAAAGCTATGTGAGAGGCAACATTTTTAAACAGATTTTCCAAAATAGCAATTCTGTGCTCATCTCTAATGCATATGATTTTCAGTGTCTGTAAGAACACTGAAGTACTACATAATACCATCCAGTTTTCAAAACCAGCAAAATCTTTGCTCCCTAT
This sequence comes from Notechis scutatus, assembly GCF_049901735.1. Classification (NCBI taxonomy): domain Eukaryota; kingdom Metazoa; phylum Chordata; class Lepidosauria; order Squamata; family Elapidae; genus Notechis; species Notechis scutatus. Next base: position 199,631,709 of record NC_142010.1, on the reverse strand, counting down.
GAAGAATACAGGGTTCTCTCAGTCATGGCCTGTATCTGCAGACAGTTCTCAAGTTATGACCACTACAGAGACCAGAAAATGAAAGTCAATCATTGTGGTGCAGTCATTAAGTGAAGCATCATGTGACTGCACCCAATTTTATGACATTTTTGCCATGTTCATTAAATAAACTACTGCAGTTATTAAGCGAGACATCACACGATCATGATTTTTGCCATCCCCTCCATTGATTTTGTTTCTCAAAAGCTGACTCAGAACCTGGCAATCATGTGACTTCAAGACACTGCAACTGTCCTGAGGGCAAGCTAGTTTCCATGTGCCTGGATCATGATCACGTGACTTTGGGAATGCCGAACAATAATTAAAAGTGAGGACCAGATGTAAGTACTTCTTTTTTTTTACACTAGCATAATTTAGAACACTTGCTAAAAGAATGGTCATTAAGTGAGAATTACCTGTAACATTAAGATATATGATGTATCATTTACTAAAAGTCACTATGGCAATTTTGTCTGAGCATACATCATTTTATTTTTGCAATTTCTTTTTTAAAATTTTTTTTTGTCTTTTTATTATGTAAGTTACTCAAACTAATTTGGAGTTCAGCAACCTTCCAAACTTCATTAATTAAATAAATAAAACCAGACCTAGCACAAAACAGGAAGAGTCAGCTGTAATGAGAAAAGCAGTTTTTTTGCAAACAGAATCACAAAGCGCTTAGGAATTGATGGGTCATTTTTCTTTGGATAGAAGAAAGGCTTGGGTAATAAAGAGCATAGCAGTGAAGCTAATGGCTGGGAGGCGATACAGAAGTACATCCACAAGGCATTAAATTCAAGGAAGTCAGGTATCTAATGCCTAGGAAACTTGGGAGGAAGTAGGTAAAGCAGGGGTCTCCAACCTTGGCAATTGGAAGACTTGTGGACTTTAACTCCCAGAATTCCCCAGCCAGCCCTGCTGGGAATTCTGAAAGTTGAAGTCCACAGGTCTTCAAGTTAACAAGTTGGATACTCTTGAGGTAAATTAAAATGAAAAATAAAGAGTAAGGAATAAGGATGTGTGGGAACAGAAACTGTGAAATTATAAATTAGATACGGTTGGAAAAAGAAAGAGGCTGCCCAGCCAACAGACTACCAACAGAAACTTCAGGAAAGCAAAATATGAGAAATACTTTTTATAAACTAACTTAAAAGAAATACATTTACAGTTGATGGAAACTATTTCTGGCTTTAATATGAACAAAATGATATGAGGATGACCATGTGTGAGAAAAAGAGAGCTATTCCATTAGAATAAATGAAGATATATTTTTCTTTTGCCATGGTTACAAAAAGTATGATCACAAACTTATTTTAATTTATTTTAATAAAGGAATCCAAACTGAATCATTATGCAACAACATGCGTCTCTGTTCATTTATTGGCCTTGTGCAATCTGAAAGGTTCTTCTTTAAAAAAAAATTACAGATATACACAGACAGAGAAACATGACAATGTTCTCCTGATGTTTTCAATTGTAGGAGTTTTATTATATAATTAACTTTTTTCAGAATCATAAAAGTAGATGCCAATAAAGAACACAATGCAATTTTGTAATCCAAATAAGAACCACTATCCTAGGTTTGATTTTGCAATGTACCAGAGACATGGAAATAATGCATTATGTTACAAATGATACTAGAAAACAATGCAAATCAATGATTGTTAATAGCAAAAGGTATCCTTTATTCTTTTATTTCTATGTTAATGTTTTGCGTTCTCATTTTCGTCTTCAATCTTATCTTCTACCTCAGGCCTGTCAAACTGGCGGCCTGCAGGCTGGACACATCACATTCAGGCCATGTCGACCCCAGCTCCGCAAAGGCAAAAAACTTTGCGATACGTCACAATCTGGCCCATGATGTGATCGAGTTTGACACTTGTGTTCTACCTTATCTATCATTTGTAGTTATACGTAGCTTATCAATGGTTTCTAGTATAGCCCAGAGTTCTATGTCCTATACTTTATACTTTGTATAGTTTTATTTAGCTTTATTTCTACTTCAATTTCTTGTTAATAGAATGCTTTTCTTCTTCAAGCCGATACCTGACATGTCACTTATGTAGCTTGTTGAGTACTAGGAGGATTTGGATTATTCCAGATTTCAGTTCCCCAGATTCAGTCCCTGAAGTTGTATTGACCATAAATGCTGGTCCCCATTGAGATGTCAAGGCTGGGGATGGTGGGAATGCTTCTGACTCTGTTGTGCCGTTTTCCATTTTTTAGGACACTCTGCCGCTGGCCCCAGTCTAACTCGTCTATAAGATAAGCCAACTCAAATACAGATTTTGGACATTGCTTAACTGTTTTCAAAATGAAATCTGCTAAATTATAGAGTTCGAACTGAAACCTTGCATTCAATTGTCATAATAGTCACCCAATTGTAGCTGCTTATTAAAATCCTGTTTTGCATAACAGTCCAATACCCTTTATTTCCCCATATTCTTTTTATTCCCATATACTTACATACGGTATATAGTCATATGGTGGAACATAGTCTAATCGGTATGATGTATCCATAAACCTGTAACACATAAATCATGTAGTAAGACTAGCTCCATACTATTTTTTAAACTATATTTACAAGCTCATTAAATATAATTGAAAATGTAGCTAATCTTTTTCTTAGAAATCAAAATCAAAGCAATTTTTCTCAAGTGTATTCAAAGCAATAAACATTTTCTAGCCATTATTATATTTCCCTATCATAAATTATTTCTGCACAGGTCAGTTTTTCTTTTTTCCTTTTTCTTTTTTTTGGAGAAAACTTGCTATAGGACCTGAACATATAAAACATAAACACTTTCAAACATCTATTTGATTAATTAATACTTCACACAATGACAAATTGGAGTATTCTTAGATGATTGCAAATATTTCTGAAGAGAATTATATACATATGAGAAGTCTCACTGTTTACATTGAGTTAAATATTTCTATATCTTTAGCCTCAAAAGTTCTCACTAAGGCAAACAGAAGAAATGTTCTACTGTCCCAGCTATGTCTTCAAATTTATAGAAACAATTACCACAGTTCAAGGATGAAGTTGGATTTGAGATATGTTTAAAGCTTTCATAACTGAGTACCAAAGGGATCTGTGGCAAACAAATGTCCATCTCATCTCTCTTTACTCATTTCTTTCACACAGTCTCAGAAGAAGAAAGCACAAATACAATAAATGTGGCTTCTCACATTTTAGAGTTTATCATAAACCTTATGATAAAACCTTTTGTGGTTGTTAGTACATGTTTTGCAAGAGACCATGTCAATACATAAAAACAGAACATACCCGTATCATCTTGTAATAAAGATCATTTTGTACCACCTTTTCTTTGAAAAATGATCTCACTTAAGTTTCCATTTCAAGCCAGTGACTAAGTTTTGGAACCATTTCCAAGTTACAATCAAGGCAGATGGTCCATCTCTTGCAAGCAAAATAAAATCTAGTTTTTAGGAACTAAGAAGGAAGCTTATGGCAGCTGGACTTAGCTTCTTCTTCCTTTTCTTTCTCTGTTCTGTTTATTATTCTTCGTAGAGCAAATATAATATATCATATTTCTGTGGAAACAGAACTGGTCAACAATCAGTTCAATTTACAAACATCACTTCCTGCACAGAATGATGTCAGTGACATTGATAATGTTGGGGATGCATTCTGTGCTCCAGCAGCCCACCATGGCTTCCGAAATCTAGTTATCGGGTTCCCCCACTCCCTCCTGCTAGGAGATATGGAGTTAAAAAATCCAGAGAATTACTAAATCGCAATAAAGATTGCTGCCATCTGGTGGTTACCTAGATTTCTGCACCAGATTTCTGGTGGCTCTACTTTTGTGGAAAATGTACTCTGAACATTGCTGAAAAGTTAGGCTGACCAACTTTAAACATCCTTAGAAGATGACTTTTCTGTTTCATCCTGACTTCAAGTCTAGGTAACAGCAGGACAGAAGTGCAATCCAATTAATTTCCTTATAAGTAGTGACCTTTTAATACCATAACACATAATACATTTCTGTAGCATCTTTGTGGATTACTATAGTACCAATGTTCTTATTTTCAGAACTGATTTTAAAAATGGAAAAGTACTTGATTCCTTGGAATTGTTTCAAGGGTCCTTATTTTGTTGACCATATTATATAACAGTAAATTAGTCATTGTGCTATTGGTTTCAATACCTTCGTTGTGTTGAAACAATGTGCAAGCAAAAACAAAACAAAACCCTAGATAATTAAGATGGTTATGCATTTCTGTTTTCACCTAATTTAGAAACAGGTGTAGGAAGGCCAAAACCACCCCACGTCATTTTGACTCTCTTTCCTTCCTTTCTACCTAATGAACTCCAACAATAAAAACAAAAGCTTAAGTCTTTTGACATCTAAGCTGAAAGCAAAGCATGTCTTAACATAGTCACCGACTTCACTAAATAAGAAAATCTCCTCAAGATATTCATTTCAGTAATAAATTGCCTTACATAAATTCTTCACCCCAAAGTCACCCCCTTGACTCACCAAAAATAAAAGATTGCAAAACTTCACAGAGAGCTAAGCTGAATTTCCTACCAGGCCAGATCCAGGGGTGGCTTCCAATAATCCCTAGAAGCAGGCTGAGTCCACAAACTCTCTAGGAACAATAGAATGACTTATTTATAAAAGTACTTCTCTAAAGCTATGATTCATGGCCACCTGTGATTGCTATGACTGTCTGTCATGCTCTCAAATTTCACCTTTTAGCAGTTTAGCTTTTAGCAACTGTCCTATGTTCTTTGGAACAGCAGGCTCAGAATGGATCAAGAATTTCTTCTAACACAGGGAAAAAGAGGTTACTTGACCAAACCAAGGAAGACCCTGAATATACAGAAGAAAGTGCCTCCGGCATTCCCGCAAACACACCAGCTGCGAACTAGAGACTGTTCTTCATTTAAAAATCCAAACATCCTAGTAGTGGTTTTGCTAAGTGGAGCAGCTGCAAGCAAGCAATCCAGGACAAGAAAAACCTCCCTAGAGAGCTGTGGGGAAAAATCAAAGAACTTTCTTTGTTTTTATTTCTGATCTGTCTTTCCATTCCTTCCCACCTTTCTTCAAAGCCGTGAATGTATTTGCAAGTTAAGTTCAACCACAGGCATAGGAAACTTGAGTTTACACCATGATGGTTATGCAGTACAAACCCAGCAGGCTTGTTATGGGCAAAGCTCCTTAGAAGCAAAGTCTCCTAAAGGTCTAAGAAAAATTTATGGTATTGTATTAAATTATTAGTAGTAAGACAAAGAAGTCAATCAGAAATCATAAGAAACCAGTTTCATTCATTAACAGTTTTCTAGTATAAAAGAAAAAGATTGAAATAATTGAAACAGAAATTTGAATGTTCTGGATAAAATTATCAGATACTTTTAAGTACCAAGGTAATACAATGAGGTACAAATATAGGAACTTTTATCATATTACAGGTCTCAATAAGCATCAACATGAAGCACAACAAAATCTGAACTTCATAGTAAAACTAAAATAATTTGCATATATGTATATACAAACATTTTAAACTTCTCTGGTGGGTGGCGTGGTAATACAGCACCAAAACCTGTTTCAGGTAGCCCTGTGTCCCTGAGGGGGGGAAAAAGAGAGACAGCTTTCAGATTGAACAAAAATTTAAAGGAAAATGCAAGCTTTATTTTAGAGCCAATTGGCAATGCTGGATGGACTGATGGACAGGCAGCCTTAAGTCAAAATCAATTCAAGGGGCTTTACAAAGGACAAAGGAGTACAACCTTAGAGAAAACTAGTATTATATATCTTATGTGTTTTTTTGTTTCTTTACTGTCCTTTCCAGTGTTGCACTGCCCTCTACTGGATGAATTGTGTCAAGCTCTTTAAAAAAAACTAAAAAAAATCATTACATTAACTTTGTAGTTCTCAGGATAATTATGTTTAAAATCAGTTACTTTTTAGTTAATGCTTTGTGACCGTTAATGTACTGTAAAATATACAAGAGATTAGATGGAGTAAAAAAGGATGAATTGCTCTCAATGTTTTTAAAAACAAATATAAGATAGAAAAAAATAGGAAAAAAAGATTATCATGATTTATTTTATATGATATTATTTAAATAATTATAGATGCAAAAATATAAGAAATACCTGTCAACAACAACTGTGTGAAAGCCATCTTCATCCAGCAAAGGTTTCCAAACCTCTAGTTCTTTATATTCTTTTTTGCTACAGGGAGATGACAGATAATCTTGATATGTTGTTATCCATTTCTAAAAGGAAATGTTAGAACAAGGAATCATTATGTAATTCAAATGCAGTACAAAAATATTTTTTTAAAAGTACTCTAATAACCAACACGACATCTGTTGAAATCTTGGAGATATAACTTCACTCTTATAATTTATGCATTTCCACCTCAATCAAATATTTTTAAACCAATTATTTTTTTATTATATAATATATATATGTTCTATTCTTTTAACATCAGTGTTTGGCTAATAAACTAATTAATGATGGGTTGGTCATTTTCCATTCATACATAAAGCATCCCAGACTGGTTCTCTTTCATGACTGAAAATAAACATTGCAACTAAATGATAATAAAACATCTACAAAATTGCACAATCTGGATGTGGAGGGATATTCTTGAAATCATTGGTATTGGTTGAAATTAATGTAAGTGGTTTTAATACCAATCTCGAGTCCTCTAAGTCTAAAACACACTATTTATTAACTTAATAACAATATACAGGTGTATTCTATGAATGACTATGCTGTGTGGTAATGTATTAATAAATAAATATGAATGTGATACATCAACATAAACAAACATACTATCAACAATAAGCTATCTTACTTGATCCATGGTTCCAAATCTCCAGTAAGTAGACTGACATAAGTTTTTAGAACCCAAAGGAATGTCATGTATATCATAATCCTTAGGTTCAGTCTCTCTATTCTGGGACCTTTATAAGAAATAATAAATAGTAATACTAAAGCATATTTAAAAGTTATTAATATCTACTTTACTACTTACATAATATTACAAGTCAAACCCAAATATGTGTATGTGCAGAGCCGATTTGATTTTTATTTTAATCAAAGTCCCATACAAGACCACTTCTCAGAAAGTGTTAAAAGTCTCCAAATAAATCTGAAATCAAAAACAAAATAAACCCAAACCCAAAAATTTGAAAAAGCTAAGCTTCATATTGAAAACAGCCAGAATGAATGACACCTTGTGGCTTAGTCACATCTGGTGGAGTTTTTTTTTAAAGAGAGAATGATCTTAAACCACATCAGACCAGTAAACAGTATTTTTTTCTTACCAGCCAGACACAAGAGTGGGTCTCCCATAATATGCTGAATTGGAGCGCAAGGTCAGCGCTCCTTTGCGCTCCATCACATCTGGTGGCCCTAATTCCATCTTCAAATTATTTTGATTTTTCACCTCTTCCACAGGACCACTATATCTGAAATTAATTCAGTATTATTTCTTCGACTGCAGGGCAGTTCACAGCAGAATAACCACATTCATTTGGGATGAGGGTATTATAACTAAGAAGTTAATCTTGAGACCAATACTACACTCCCTCTGTATGATTTCTCAAAGGTCCAAGCTTTCACTGGCTTTTTCTCAAGACAACAAATGAAATGAACAGCAAGGAAGCCAGGAAGCCTTAGCAGTCTTCATTCTTTGCTGGATACATTAGTCTCCATGGTGACTACTGATGCTGTAAAGGAAAATAACAAACCTCAAAACTATTCCGCCAAGAGGCCGGAACTACTTTCTGTTCCGGGGAAAGCTGCAAATGATTTTTACTTTCTGTTCAAGGGGAAAGCTGCAAATGATTTTTACAAGGTAAATACTATGGAAATATCCAAAATGTAAAATATCATGCCAAGCTTGCTATCAACACTTATTGTAATGGAATTGTGAATATACTCTCGTCATTTCATGGGCAGAGTCATGCTGAATCCAACCTTTTCTTCTGTAAATAATCAAAGTGTGCATTTAACAGTACTTTTTTTAAAATGAAAAATACTCGAATTCTGTTTTTCCCAAAAAGCAAACTCAGTTTTAAAAGTTAGTGCTCTCAAATCTGTGCTGCACAAATCTGGAGGATTACCTGGAGAAGCAATCATAGGATTTTTTTGTATCAGTTTTCTGCCATCTGATAGTCACCTCAACTTTTGCAGTATCATTTTAGAAGCTAACCACCACGGTAGTAATATTCCTTGGCAAAGAAAGTTCATACTGAATATGCATACATTAATTGTTATCTTAAAGGGTAAAATTTAATTTTCATAAAAGGAAAAAGAAGCTGAGGCCCAACAGATCCTGGGCAGGTACTAGCTTCTTTTCTGAGCTTGGCAGATCTGGGGATAATTCTATTGCCATTACACATATTGTAGATAAATTTGCTTTGGTTTCCTATGGAAAAGAATCACTAAAAACATATATTAGCAGATTGGAAAGGATTTGTATGATAGCTGCACGGATTTAAATCTTATCAGACAGGAATGATTAGAACTAGCAAGTACCTCTGGTAACCAGACCCTTTGCCCTGAAAGGCTTTGTAAGTGGCAACAAGTACCTTGAACACACCCAGAAGGCAACCAATTGCAGCTCATGGAGCAGTGGTATCATATGGGCATACCACAGCCTGTCCATTATTGCCCTTGCCTACAGTCCTATATTCACAATATGACAGGCTCAGTGATAGGGTGCCAGTGAAATTGATGTCGTATCTCCCTGCAATAAATAAATAAATAAATAATAAATAAAGTTATTGTGAATAGAGGCCCCTTACAGACCTTAGCCATGCTCACATGTCATGCAAATCCATAATCTACTGAACAAGTCTTACTGTAGTAATTCAGGACCTTTATATCTAAAAGCCCCACTTTGTGTTCTCATTTTGTGTTTTTCATAACAAAAAAGCTGAAATAGCATTGGTTGAGTGTTAGGGATATACACCCTAGCAGAACCTGCACGGCAATCAGGCAGGCAGGCAAATATGTGAGACAAACGTTTTTTTAGCTTACACTCAGTAAAACAGATACACTGTGCTAGTTAAATAGTTTATTCCAGTAAGATTTTTAGCATAGTCAAACAGTCCATTTATCATTCAGCAGTTCAGTCCATCCGGGGATTAATCAGTTGCAAAGTCCAGTGTCGAAAAAGAGGTCAGTAAACTTACAAATATCAGTCCAGTAATTTATCTCTTCGCAGTAGAGATATGAAGAAGTCAAACCTCCTTTCTTCCTTCAGCAACAGCAGAGAACACGCAATTATCAAACCATCAATCCATCATCGTTTGCAAGCAATCCAGTAAGCCAGCAATCAATCAAGTTCTCTTGCTCCCTCTTATGGCGCTTTACAGCCGCACCCAAAATTACATGCTTTGCAGTTAAAGTGACACACACTTAAACTCACTATCATAGTCTATATATATTATTTTACCCAAACTACGTTAGGTAACCTATGTTATTCCTAACATTGAATAACTAGTAAGTGAAATTATTATTGAAAAAGATCTGTTTCCATGAGAAAGATGAAATGAAAATCCATTTTAAAAAGTGCAGTTGAAGAAAATCTGATAGAAAGAATATGGACATAATAATGGCACTTTGCTCAATCATAGAGGGGGGTAAGTGAAGACAATATGTATCATTTCAAAATGTAATAATCATATTGTATTAAATTGAATGCAGAAAATCTCTACATTAAGATAACAATTTTATTATGCTAACAGGGTTATAAAGCCAGTGACTTGGTTCATGTAATGTGCTAAGACAGCATGCTTAATAAAACCCTTAATAGCAGAATTCACAATTAATACCAGGTCAAAATGAGGAATCCCAGAAAGACATAGTCATTTGATTGTTTTTTTTACTTAGCTTAGCTTGATGAGGTAAGTAAACTCTTAAGCAAAACAAAAAAGAGAAAGGGAGGAGAAAGAAAACAGTAACTGATATTCATCCTATGAGAAAGAAAATGAGAGTCAGTAAATACATTTAATTAAGTCTTATCAGCTGCTGAGAAAGTTCCAGGTTGTACCAAGGTTTTCCTCTGGGCTGTAGGAATGAGAAATAACCACAATCGGTTTTCCAATTGTTAAACTATAAAATCCTGCTGTTAACTTAAACCTGTTTCAATATTTAAGCAAAACACACCAGACCTTTGATAGGTGGAAAACTAAACAGAAGTTAAATATTGTTTTATTTTAAAGAAAATCATCTTAAATTATGAGGCAGGTAAAAAGTCAACTGAAGTCCCATCAGGTATCCTAACACTAAAAGAAAAATTGAGGAAAAAATTGGAAAAAAAAACCTCCTGCTCTGCAAAAAACCCTATCTCAGATCCCAGATTTTGCTTCATACTTTATGTTTCAGTTTTAGAGGAAGATATGAAAGATATGCGAACTTAGACCCAATTTTAAATGTGATACTAAAACAACAATTATTATAATATAGTCTGTGAACATAGATATATTTAACTAAACATGTAATAATCAGAATGATTAAGATTTTTGCATCATAATGTCATCAAAAGTTGCTGGATCAGATCTACTTCAATCCATATTCAGAGTTGTTACTTGGTAGAAATTTCACATAGAGCCAATAAAAAAACAAAAACAAATACAAAATCAACTGGACTTTATTTCTGATTTCATGGAGCCAACGTTTACTTTTTCCCTTACAGACTTTATTTTCAATGGACATCATCTCCGAGATTACAGCTTAAGCCATACGTGCATCTCAACAGTTTTGTGCCTGCTTAGTAGAAAGAAAAGGTGCCACCATTTCCTTGCACACTTACCTGAAAGTATTGACTTGTTGTACGTAATTGACTTGTTGTACGTAAGCTGATTTGTTGCCAAATAAATACTTTAACCACTGACACTAACTACTGAGTGAAAACTGTGTCACTCCTCAATGACTACAGTCCAATTCCATCCATATTCGTTCCATTTATTTTGGAAGAAAGGCGCTAAAACCCAAGAGATGCTGAGGACGAGTATAATGAGATAGATAGATAGATAGATAGATAGATAGATAGATAGATAGATAGATAGATAGATAGATAGATAGATAGATAGATAGATAGATAGAGACAGACAGACAGACAGACAGACAGGATTCTACCAGTTTGCATCTATTCGCTAGAACCTGTTAACATTCTAAGCAGTTCGGAGAACCGGTTGTTAGAAGAAATTACTGGCCTAATCCTGTAAGGAAGGCAGGAAGGAAATATTCTGGTGTTGCTTACAGAAACTGCCTCTCCATTAACCCTTATTACATTCTTGGCAGGACTAGACTTCCTGTCTCAGGAACTTCTCTGGAGCATTTTCGCCTTTCTTTGCTGGTACTTTGCTTATGTGGAGTGACCATTCAAAGTTACAATGGCACTGAAAAAAGTGATTTATGACCATTTTTCACACTTACAACTGTTGCAGCATCCTCACAGTCATGAGAGGCCAGGAGAGGAGATGCATGCCTCGATGTGAGGGATATTGAGTTGGCCACGCCCAGCCAATAACATGACCACCAAGCCATGCCCACCAACTAAGCCACACCCACAGAACCTGTTGTTAAAACATTTGAATCCCACCCCTGGATAGATAGATAGAAAAGAAAGAATTCTTTATTGGCCAAGTGTGATTGGACACACAAGGAATTTGTCTTGGTGCAAATACTCTTAGTGTACATAAAAGACAAGATACATTCAGATAACAGATAATCAGAGTTGGAAGAGACCTTGTAGGTCATCTAGTCCAATCCCCCCACTGCCCAAGTGGGAGGCCTACACCATTTCTGACATATGGCAGTCCAACCTCTTATTGAAAGTCCCAAGTGAGAAGAATCATAAGGTACACTTAATAATAGTCATAGGGTACAAATATCAAATCATAGTAGGAAACAGTCAATATAGATCATTAGGATACAAGCAACAAAGTTACAGTTGTAAGTGGGAGGAGATAGGTGAAAAGAAGGATGGGAGGATTAATAGTAATAGTAATGCAGACTTAGTAAATAGTTTCGCAGTGTTGAGGGAATTATTTGTTTTATACTTGATTAAAAACTGCAATCCATGACTTTTAAAAAACGAATAACTAACTTAAAAATATCTGGAGGATTCCCCACCACCCTCAAGCAACTCCGTGGAGAAAGTATAGCGGGGCAGGGAGGCCTGGAAGGAAAGCGGGATGGCGGGAGGAATCGTTCCCCTGCTTGAGAACCCGCCACCGACCCTTCAGAGCAGGGGTCTCCAACCTTGGCCTCTTTAAGACTTGTGGACTTCAACTCCCAGAATTCCTCAGCCAGCAAAGCTGGCTGAGGAATTCTGGGAATTGAAGTCCACAAGTCTTAAAGCGGCCAAGGTTGGAGACCCCTGCTTCAGAGCATCCTTCCCTCTCACACCCAAAATCATTTCCCCCATTTCTTGTCCGTCCAGCTCCACGGCGAAAGGAGAAGGCGGTCCTTCCTCGACGGTTTCGCCGCGCTCCGCCTCGCCGAGGCCTCTGACCCGGATGCGCTTTGCTTTTTCCTCGGCCTTCCTATGCGGGACGGCGGCCGGAGCAGCAGCGAGGGCGCTGCTAGCGGTCGTAAGCTACGGTGGCAGCAGCCCGAAGATGGCCGAGTCCCCGGAGGAGGTGGCCGTGCTGGTGCAGCGGGTGGTGAAGGACATCAACAGCGCCTTCAAGCGCAACCCGCACATGTGAGTGAAAGGAGGCCTCGCCGAAGGGACGCGGGGACGGCGCCGTCTCGCCCCGCGGCTGCCTTTTTTTTTCGCCTTGAGGAGGCGGAGGCGGCTGCAGCCCCTTTGCCTCTCTCTCTCTCTGTCCTCGACGGGGGAGGGTTTGCGGGGGCTCTCGGCTGGGTTGTCCGGGCGGGTGACAAGGAGACGAGGCCGGGTTAACAAAACAAAGCAAAACACCTCCTCAGTGATTCTCCCTTTCTTCGAGAGGAGCCCAGTCTGAACTTCCAACGCTGGACGAGAGAGGAGGAACTTCAGAGTAAAAAGGCTGGAGGAGGTGGAGGACGAGCTTTGAAGTTCCCGGGGAATGGTCCGTTTACGGGATGGCACCCGTGGCCTTTGCATGGGTTTAGAGACGTGTTTAATGTTTAAAAAGGCGTGTTTCATGACGCGGGCTTCAGCAGAAGGGTCCGAGGGGGACATTCGGGTCTGCCGGAGAAGAAAAGTTGAACGTGGAGAAATCGGTTGAATTGGTTACTGGCTAACTTTGAAAGTTTTGCGCGTCTACGCGGTTTAGCGAGGCGAGATAACGTGCTTTTTGATTTTCCGAGTGGCGGTAAGCTTTCCGTTTGCAAGCTACTTCGTCTTGAACTCTAACCCAAACCCTATTTTTAAACACCGCTTGTTTCGATCTAGTTTTGCAATAGCCCGCGCTAATTGGGAGTTGATGTTCGCCCAGCGCTTTCAGGCCATTTCTTTAATTTCTTACATTTCTTTAGTTTCTTAAAGAAATTGAGAGATTAGGATGAAAGTGAAGAGGAAGAAGCTGCATGAAGACGACTAGTTCAGAGTTTTCCCCAGGAGTGGGATGTTCCAAAATACTCCAGGTTTGTGGGTGGTGCATGCATTTTTCTGAGAACATGCCTTCCAGAACAGGATGTCCATTAACAATAAGACCATCGTCCTGTTTTAGAATACAGTGCACATGTTTGGAAATGCACGTATTGCCACTCAGATTGACCTGTTCCAGGTGAAAAATTATTCAGGTAACAAAGAGCTCTGTTTTGGATATGCTTCAAATAATAATATATTGTTAGTGAAAATATCTTGCTGATGTGTCCTGGCTCACAGGTCAGAAATTTAAAGGTTATATTCCTTTACACACCCCACCTCATTTTTGCTGTTTTTAGTTCTTGAATTCTATCAACTGCCTGGAGAAATAATTTTCTTGGCAATATTTTTTTGGAAATGGTTTGCCTGTTTTCTAGGACTCAGAATTCCCCAGCCAACCTTGGCATTTGCCCCAATTATACATTTCCTTCCCCATTTATCTCCTTTAATGTTGCAAAATATAGTAGATATTCCAGTCCTTTATCTTCTTGTACATATGCCCAAAGTATAGGACTGTCTGTTCTGATCATCCATTTGTGGGAGTAGTCAGTCTTTTTTTGGCCCAGGATCTGTTTATCGATTCTCCTTACAATCCACAGCACTTGCAGTGATGTTTCTCTAGATCATGATTCAGAGAAGTACACACTTTTTTTTTTTCTGGTTCTTTTATCTTCAGTTTTCACAGCTATCTTTTAACACTAGACAAGCTTCTACTATAACTATTCCAATGTTTGTTTTCATCAGAACATCCATATCCTTTATATATTTGTCTAAGTTTACCATTGCCTTCTTCTCCAGATTTACTCTCTTGTCCAGGACACTATTCAATTTTATCTCTTCGGGGATGAAGAAAACAAAACCATCTATATTGTCTTCACTTCTTCACTGTCAACTGTGAGTTCACTGAGCATGATAGTTGACATTACTTTTGGCTTTTTAATATTAACATGGGTTTTTCAGTTTCCATTTTTGTTTCACACTGTGCTATGCTGAGCTCTTTCACATAACTCTTCTTTACATTCAGCTAATATTGCCTGAATATTTCATATTGATAAACGGTGAAAACCACTGTTTCTCCAGATTTCCTTTTTACAGTACTGTAGCATCTTGCTTGTTTCACTGTACTTCTGAAAAATAATGAGGTGTTCTGTCATTTTCATTAGCCTTATCACATTCATTTTCTAGCATAATCTGGACAGTTAAAAGGCCTGACTCCAGTCAGTGAAGCCAAGGTGAACCTCCTGAAATTATTTTATCCTCTCCATTAACCCTAGTTTGTTATTAGAGCTTATAATGCTACTTCAGTTAGAAAGTATCTGTGCATTTATATGCTTCTCTACAATAAGAAAGTTAAATAATGTCAGTCTCTTATTTCCCTCTGCCTTTTCTGAAACTTTTCTGTTCATTTGGCACTTGTCTGCATGCATAGTAATTGTATATTCTTCTTTAAAAAGTTATTAACCAATCTTTCTTTGCATGAGTTGATTCCTGAACATAGTCTTTTTTTACAAATGTAAAAAGACTTTGCAGTGCTGTTTGTACAGGATTTGGGTATAGTCTTCCATTTTTCTTTTAAACTTGTTTGGCTCTGTTAGATCTCTTCCATGTTTACTCTTAAATGCCCTACTTTAATTGTCCATTGCCGGTGGTTTTTCTGATCTTTCCCCCCACTTTTTGTTGTCATTGATTTAATCCCTTCCTGCTTGATTCTGAAAATCTGCTTTTATTCATTACTTAAATAGTCTTACTGCCCAAAACTTTCATTTTCCATCTGGTCACTTTTAGCATTTGGGAGTTTTTCCTGCTTTATTTTTCAGTGTCTTATACTTTTAATGTAAATCTTCAGGTTCTTTTTCATACAAGAAGTATATTAAGTATGTTCCTCACATTGAGTTTATATTCTGACAGCCCACTACAGTAACTTCAACCATACCAATACAGTTTTATATGGGATAATAAAAAACTGCTTGTTATTGCCTCCTTCTTTTGGATTGAGGTTGCTCTGTAAACAATAATTAAGTAAACATATTTAAATAAATTATATCCAGTAGCATTTCTAATCAGAAATAAAAATGTTTCCAGTATGTGAAGCATTGGACAATATTTTTTTCTTAGTATGTGGAATACTTATGTGTGTATTGAACTTTCATCCATACATCCTATCATAGTATTCCCAATTAGAATATGTTATGCAGAGAAGAGGAACAGAGCAAGAAATGACATACCAAAGTAATTAAAAAGACATGAGATTAAAAAAAGAAAGAACTATAATTTCTCCATACCTTTGTATCTTGGCAAATCATCCTTGTTTAAAGAACAACTCCCCCCCTCATCTGATTTACCTAATCTTGTGAATCTTTCCCTTCGTTTTATCATTCAGTCTTCCTTAATTCCTTATTTATCTCTATGATCAAACTACCTCAATATATTTCTTTCCATACTGGATATTCAATACTGTATTCAGTTCATATTCATTCAGCATCCATTCATTTTTACCACTCTTTTCAGTAATGTACTCCTTCTGTAGTCAGTTGTCTTTTTTCTTTTGATGTAGGTGATCCTTTTCCTTGTTTAAGTTTATAAGCTTCCTTTTAGGTGGAAGTATACAATTGTTTTCATTTGTTTCAATATGCATTTAGTATAAACTTTCTACAAAATTTCCTCCCTGTATAAGAAAATAACATCCATCTTTCTTCATTTTCATCATGTTTACTTGCAGCCTTACAGTTGTTTGGTATTCTTTTATAATATGAGTTTTTAGCATTTCTCTCTGCTGGCAGTGCCTTATTTAGTCCATTTCACCAACTTCTAAAACAAAATTGTTTTGCATTTTTACTGCCTCTTTTAATCTTATCTGTTGCTTACTCTCTCTGACTATATTCTTAGTAATTATGTCTTTGCATATTATACAATATCTTTCCACATGTTTTTGTAGCAATCAACTTCATAATTCTATCAGACATTTCACATCTATAGACAATTAAAACTCTCATGTGTTTTGAATCAATGTAACTAAAATCTGCTAACTTAAAAAATATATATCAGGATCCATTATTCCTGTGGACTTGTAATTTCCACTATATTCAGACCAATTTTGTTTGAAAGTTGTGGCCATTGCAGCATCCCAATGATTTCTGCCAATTTCCATAAGGAAAATCATTGGGGAACCTGTCAGGAAGTCAAAAGTTGTTCCTGCTTCTACTGTTTTTCCCTCCTGCTTGTGGTTATTCTATTTCTTATTTCTTTAAGAAAGTAAATATTGATTTATTATTGAAATTTACTTTCCACTGCAATTGTTTTTCTATTTATGATTCATACTTTTTGTAAATGATCATGGAGCATCCAGCACTGAGATTAAAAAATTTGTATGGTTAACCTAAAGTGTAATGTTCGGTCTGGTCCCATCAAAGTACACTACCTTTCTCTCAAAGGATGACCCAACAGGTTACAGGATTGTCTGGTACTTCCCATTAGCATCGTCTCCTCAGTTCTAGGTTATAGTGTGGAGGTTTTCTTTCTTTTCTTTTTTCTTTTGATATCCCTCTTTTGGTTGTCTTAAAGCTTGGTTTTGTCATCAGGCATTAGAACCTGGATTTGTGGTAAAGCTAAACAATGTGTTGATTATTTTTAATGGGTTTTCATACATCTCAGTTGTGGATTGTGTTGGATGGATTTTTTAAAACTTCGAATACTTAGCGGGTTTTGCATTTTGCTTTTTTATACTTTTTTTAAATTGCTCTGAGCTGCTCAGAATCACATAGTTGAGAAGGGCAGCTATATACATTGAAATAATAAATGTCTTGTGGATAAGCTGATCCTTAAATGTTTAACTAATATATGGAAAATGGGCTGCCCTGGATAACCCAATCTTGACATTTTTGTATGTTTTAATTTTCACAATTGGCTTATGCATGGGTGGCACATTTTTCATGCTGTTGTGTTTAAAAATTCTTGAGTTATTGTATCTGCAATTATTGTATCTAGGTGGGCTTATACGAAAGAGTATAGAGGCTATATAGGTAGTTTTAGTTTACTTTATTGTCATTGCACCTCATACAATTAAATTAGATACCATCTTCAGTGTACATTATGACTATGAAAATAAACACAAATACACATCCTTCACATTCTATACATTGAATTGAAAACCCCTGATATTGCATTAATATTGCACTATACAGTAGAATTCAATAGAATTACTGCCCTGGGATAGAAGCTGTTTTTCAGCCTATTTGTCATTTTTTTATTATCTTGTACTGTCTGCCAGATGATAATAGTTCAAAAAAAGGGTGCCCAGGATGAGGTGAAGGAACAATCCAGCCTACATAGTATCTGCTAGGTTCATCCATGGATAAATCAAACCCAACTCTGGGGTGTATTTTGCCACCTAAAACTCTCACGAATATATAATGAAATATCAGAGTCCCCTTTGATAATTTATCGAGTGAGTCTCAATAAGTAGTTTACCATAAGGAGAATATGAGGATAAAATGAGTTAGAAATGATACATGCCAGGTGATTTTTGAAAGGTTAAAATAAAAATAAATGTAATTAAAAATATCTGCTGTGTAGTTATGATTTTTTTATTCCTAAGCAGAATTTTCAAATTCTTCATGTTTAATTTGTCAATTTCCTTTTGAAATAAATGAAGTAATCAAAAGAATCAAATAATGGCAATTAAACCGCATATAGTGTGAGAAATTTCCATGAGTAATGAACTGGATAATGGGCTTTGTCATAATACTACAGAAAACACTGAAATAAGTTATCGGGATGTAAATGCTGTTTATTCAGTGAGAATACTTGAAAATAGAAATGCCTAGACTTTACAAAATGGGTTAGTGATCTGCATTCATTTCTCACCTGCCAATTTTATGCAGTTTTAGGGAAAATTTTATTTTCTAGTATAGTCATATTCTCTTTCCCAGGCATATTTAGAATACAATAAAGCTTTTTTATTGCTGTATTTACAACATTTTAGAGCTTCCATTAAATATATATACAATTACAGCTTTATGATCCTCTGAGCACTTGCCATAAAACTGTCCTGAAAAAATCAACATATATAAGATACTGCTATTAATTACATAAAAAGAAACATTTAAATTGGTTCATTGGAAGGAAAACAAATTATGTAGGCAGAATAAAGTGGATAGAGCCATGGGTAGCATTAGCATTAGATCCTGCCATGTTATATAGCACATCGGGCAACAAGGGATCTCCAGTATTTTTGGTTTTGGTGAATACTTCAGTGTCTTTTCATATATTAACTTTAGAATCTTCAAGTCTTCCATGAACATTCTTCACTGTGTATTTCAAGATGTCCTCTTGGTGGTCATTTGGCATCTGGGGTTGGGGATCCATATCATTGCCATCTTTTGAGATTCTAGGGTTAGGGTTAGAAGAATATGACCTGCAAGTTGGAATCTTCTGTGCGCGACAATGTTATTTGGTCTGCAGGAGAAACTCTTTTGGAGCACTTCTTCATTAATAAGTTAGTAGGCTAGTGGTTAATGCAAAAAATGGCAAATCTGATGAAAGGAAGGTATAGTTAATCTATTTTTTATTATTATTTTAAGAGATGAAATTGGATTAATCCCGTGCCCCGAAGCCAGATATAATCGAAGCCCAATAGTTCTGGTTGAAAATAAACTTGGAGTGGAAAGCTGGTGTGTCAAATTTCTTTTGCCTTATGTTCATAACAAGCTTCTTCACTACAAACTAAGAAAGCAGTGGTTCAACAAAGAAGGTAAGTCACTCCATAAAGTACAAAATATTGCTGTCATGAAAGCTTTTCCTAGCTCATTGTCATGTCACCTATTCCTTCTTGTAAAAATAACCTAATCATTCCCAGCTATCCTCAGGGGAATCTTTCTGAATTCTCAACAAATTTGCAATTGAAAGCATGATTGCATGATTAATATTGTACATAGTTGTACCCTTTTTATACGCTAAAAAGAATCAGTGGAATAATCAGTGGCCTTTTAGCATAGTATTCACTCATCAATACTCTAGGTTATACTTTGTGTATATGATTGCCGGAAACAGCACTGCAGCTGAAGAAATAAGGAATGATCTTGTAAAGCAACTAGAGTTTTAATATTTTGAAAATTGTTTTGAAAATTGGCAAGGCAGGCACCTAAAGCATTTGCCATTAACCACTTGCAGGCATTCCTTGACTTTCAACCATTTGTTTAATGACCAGAGGTACAATGGCATTGAAAAAGGTGGTTTATAACCGGTCTTCACACTTAGAACTGTTGCAGCATCCCATAGTCCTATGATCAAAATTTGGGCACTTAGCGGTTGATATGTACTTACGATGGTTGCTATGTTCCAGGGACATGTGCCTAACTACCCTTTCCACCACCATCCCTGGAAAGGAGACTGGAGTGAAAATAGTACGTAATGATTGGGTCCAGCAGTAGCGTTTTGGGAGGCTGTACTACATCCTCCTTCATAGCTGATGGGACTACCTCTCCCGTAGAGGAGAGCATATGCATCCCATTACAGATCACCTTCTGGGCAGCCTGAACATATCCAGGCCTTCCTACTTTAAAGAGTTTTGTTTATTGACTAGCCTTTTCAAGAGACGAACAATACATTTCTTGGAATTCTAGTTCCTTTTAGGGCAGGGGTGTCCAACCTTGGCAACTTTAAGACTTGTGGACTTCAACTCCCAGAATTCCTCAGCTGGCTGAGGAATTCTGGGAGTTGAAGTCCACAAGTCTTAAAGTTGTCAAGGTTGGACACCCCTGTTTTAGGGTTTCATGTCAAGACGGATTGGATATACTCTGTTTTTTTTACTCAGTCAGAATAAAATAAGAGTCCTTTGTTTTAACAGTTCTTCATTGGACCCATTTCTCAAGAGCACTAGATAATACTGATGATATGTTTCTAGGCCAGTCCATAGTGAAAGTGAAAGGGATTTAATCAAGCTTCTCTCCTTGAGATGAAGAAGGCCACTTGTCTAGAGAGGAGGAAGGAGAAGTTTGAAGCGAATAGATGCTTCCCAAAAGAATTTCAACTGATTTATATGAACCATTCATAGCAGTAGAGGATCGTTATGCTTCATGTGAACAGCCACCCTCTCTCTCTCAAGGGTTTTTTCCCCCTACCGAATTAAAATACAGTATTCCCAGAGGATAGAGACAATTTGGGAATAACTACTGTTTTACCACACTTAGAAGCAAGGGAAGGTAAAATTAGAAAATCCAACCCGCCCATTTCAAGGAAAAGAAAATAAGCCTCTGAGTTCCCATCTCTCATTTTCATTTCTACTGTCAGCAAGAAAGTGATAATAATGATGTCTAAGGCAGAGGTCTCCAACCTTGGCAACTTTAAGACTTGTGGACTTCAACTCCCAGAATTCTCCAGCCAGCATAGCTGGCTGGAGAATTCTGGGAGTTGAAGTCCACAAGTCTTAAAGTTGCCAAGGTTGGAGACCTCTGGTCTAAGGGACAAACTTGCTTTTTAATGCCTAATTTGTTGCTGAAAACATTTGTCATCCCAGTTGGCAAGAGTGTGGAAGCTAATAAAGAATAAAGAATAAATAAATAATAATAAAGAATAAAGAAATGGCCCAAATGATAGTCTCTTTCCTAAATCTCCTCTCCCCCTCCATAGAGCCACCCCCAAATTTATCAAGCAGAGCCGCAGAGAGGAAGGAACATTTCTTTCTTTTTAATGCCAATTGAGAAAATGGAGACCTGATTGTTAGCCTTGATTTTAATAATACTTTAAACAGATTTAATTTTATGTTGACTTTAATCTATTTAAATAGAGATGCTAGTAAACTTTATAAATACAGATGTATCACTATTTGTATTGCTTGTTGCATTTTATCTTGATCGTGCTGATTAAATGGAAAGTGTGCTATATTATCCCATCTTGTAGTATTGTAAGATAACATGCTGTTCCTGCTGTGATATATACAGTGTACAGGCTTCATGGGCCAATCAAAATATATTTTATTAATATTTTTGAGAGAAATTGTTACTGTATTTAGGAGGGTACAAAGGTCATGCATCAAATGAGTAAGGAACTATTTAGAAAAAAATAATGAATTCAAACATGTAATGTAATTTATATAATAAATTCTCTGGCAGGGCTCCCCAACCTCCAGGCCATGGCCCACTTGAGCCTTTTGGAGCCGGACCACAGAATTGGTGGGCAATCATGCATGTGCGTCCCCAGTTGCAGGAGCAGCAGGCACCACATGCACGTGTGTTCCATTTGCGTGAGCGGCAGACACACGTCTGCTGGTTGTGCAAATGGACCTATGCATGCTTGCCTGCCACATGTGGGGGGCCATCCCCTCTTCCTCCATTCCACAAAGCTGAAAAAGTTGGGGAACTCTGTGGGGTCTGACTTTTGGTGCAATCTATATTATTTATGTTGACATATGTATTTGTTGCACCAAATAATCATTGTACAAATTGCATGCATTAATGTAATAAAAACAGAATGGATGTTGTATTTTTTCCAGTACTATAAATTGCTTGTTGACATTTATGATAAGAAACTAAATTAAAATCATAAAGACCCCCTGTGGTTTTGCTCAAATCTTGCCTGACTGTATGAACATATAATCTAACTTTCCTTAAAAATCTAAAAGAGTAAGCCATAAATAGACCTGTGAAGGTTATGCTTAGAAACCCAACTGACTGATTCTTGGGAAGATGAAATGAAATAGAAATGCTTTACTGAAGAATTGCCTGTAGAAATTTATTTGTTTATGTAAATTTCCTTTTGTTGTATATCTTCTGATAAGAAACATCATTTCTTTGAAGTTATCTGCTGCAATATCATTTCACAACTATAGGTTGTTTTCATATTAGTTCTCACAATTTCAAATTGTAATGAAGCCGTAGTTATATATGAAATTACTCAAAAGGATATGGATATATATATATATATATATATATATGTATGTATGTATGTATGTATATATGTATATATGTATATATGTATGTATATACATATATATATAACTCAAAGAGGGTAGATGTTTCCATTATAAAATAAAATCTTTCTTTTTTAACACAATTTTCTCTTGTTTTTGCTATTGCATCCCATAACATGCTGTGTTATTTTTCCATAACATGTAACCTCTAAACAGCATTTTGTTTGTTTGTTTTCTTTTGTCACTTTCTATATCGGCAATGTCCTTCCCTTGTCTGTTCTGTACATCCTGCTTTCTCTCTTAAACTGTTGCCAGTAGAATCTTCACGCAGTGCCATCTTTCTTTTTCTTCCTCTTTTTTTTTTCTTTCTTTCTTTCTTTCTTTCTTTCTTTCTTTCTTTCTTTCTTTCTTTCTTTCTTTCTTTCTTTCTTTCTTTCTTTCTTTCTTTCTTTCTTTCTTTTTTCTCTTTTAGTTTGCTGTTTTCATAATGTACTTGCACCCCAAAGGCATTGAGTTCTATAATACAATAAAAGCTGTTTACATGGTGAGGAAGCTTTTAAGTTTCAACTGAACAAGAATAATATTTTCACTCTTTCTTTTTAATGTGATTTTGATGGACTTTGGCTCTTTTTCATGTGAAATTGATTAATTGCATTATTTATTGTGTTGCTAACATGTCTGATGTTTCTACTTTCTATCAGAACATAAGAGCCTTTAATCTCCCAAATATTGCCAAACTCTTAACTCCTAGTATCATATTTCAGATGTTTTGATACAGAATATTTGGTACATAATTTGGGATAAATGTTCCAAATCTCATACAATTTCAAAGGGTTTAAAAGAAGGGATAAGAATCTCATCAACATTACACAAACACAAATAACAGAGAGAAAAAATCACATATAAAGTATAAGGCTAAAAAAAATTGCCCCATAAATGTATATATGCCTTTTCATAAAATATTTATTCCTCTTTATCTCTATTTAGAATTGATAGATATCACGTGTACCTTGTTGTTGCTGAACCCAGATTTCACTACAGCATGGAATGTAAGGTAAGATTAGTAAATACAGATATAAAGACTTCTGCTGATAGCCTCATGTTTTAGGGTATGATTTCATGGATTCCATTCTTCTCTAACTTCACACAAGGCTGCTTTTGAGTAACCATATATGTTATGTATTACAGAAAATCTTATTTCATGTATAATGATTTTTAAATCAGTACCTCTGTTCAGGGGTGGGATTCTACCAGTTTGGACCTGTTTGGGTGAACCAGATATTAAATAGTGCAATATTGTATTTTATTTATCAACAATTTTAAAGAGCCTTTTGAATATAGAACTCTCAAAGCAATATGCAAAGCAAATTGTCAGCCCTGCTAGATAGGCCAGACTGGGAAATAACTACACTGGAAGGCTAAAAATACTGTTATTGAGATGAGCTATAACAACAAAATCTTGCAAGTCTGATTATGCTTACCTTGTAGTCCTCCTTCTTAAACTTTGGTGAATTTGAGAGACATCTGCCTGAGTGATTTCCAAATGCTGCCTCCTTGTTCTCATGCATATACAAATTTATAAATCCTCACCTTTTTTAGAAACCTATTACGTAAAACTGATGATGTTCAATTGTACATGGATACTGCAGGTCAAACTAGATATGATATAATTTGGAAGCTATAAACCTAGGGCTAAAAGTCTCAATAAATAAAACAAGCTCGAGCTTAATCCTAGCAAATTGGAGTTATTGTTTCTTCAAAAATATCTTGGTTCTGAGGTGATGCTTGTATTAGGATTGCAATCCCTCTGTAAGAGTACGTTCTCTTGGACCCATGTCTCCTACAATAGCAGGTTGGGAAGCCTTGGACCAGCTAAGTCTTGTGTGCCAGTTGTTGCCCTTTTTGGATCAAGATGCCATAGGTCAATGATTTTTGTTTTTATGACCCACAAGATAAGATTATCATTAGGATGCTCTACATGGAGCTGTTAAAAATGACTTTGGAAGCTATAGATAGTACAAAAGGTAGCAGCCAAGTAGCTACCCTAAAATGTTTTATATCTCCAGTATAAATAAAAACCTAACATCTATCTTTTCAAATATATTTTTGGGGAGTCCAATACACCCTAAATATAACTTTTTCATGAATCAATCTTGGTCTCAAATCTGTAGATACCATTTTAACAGTTTTAAGAACGTGAATTAATGGGACTTGCAAGAAATCCCAGGTCTTCAGGCCATGTTTTGAGATATCCTAGAATTGTCCACTTTTAAATTATTCTTGAGTTTTTGATAAGAGATACATTAAAGGTCAGGAAGAGATGCTGAATAATCTGTCCAGTGAAAGATGAACACAGGCATGAAGGCAGAACACAATAATTATATGAATAAAAAGATTGAATCTGAATCCTGCAACATTGGCTTTTGCTACTTGTAATAAAATAACTCAATGATGGATTGAATATATGCTTTCTCACTAAGTCTTCAGATTTGATCTGTAATCACTACTTTAAATTCTGATCACCACTGTGAAGACAGACCCTGCATTTTTCATTCACCTTCCAAGAGATTATTAAGATTCATTTCTTGTATTATAGTTTATTTTCATATGCTAATTAAGACTAATACAAGAGTTAAATTGTGTTTTAAGGGGTAATCATTTGTACGAAAAATGGGGGAAATAATCAGAACTTCCATATTATAAATCATTCAGTTTCATGTTCTACTGAAATAGATTGATAGAATATATTGTAAAAATGTCATTTTTGCATCTTAGTTTAATTTTAGTTTTGTAATTTTGATGTGTCAGTTTTTAAATAATTTGTAAATAGTGATTAATGTTATTTACATAAGCCTGAATTATTTATTCATCTACCTGAAAAATTGCATATCAGAAATTGTACTCTGTTGTGAATGCACATTGGAGGTTATATGCCAGTTGTCAGCCGTAGATTGCTAATGTATTGCATGAATGCTACTTAGCCCGCTTCATTTATTTCTATATTTTAATACATGGAAGAGTATAGAAAATAATGATACCTGAAGCAGTTCTAATTAGGAGACCAGTGATTAGTGAAAAGAATAAGAGAGCATTGAGAGATCAATGGAAGAGGTTTCCATTAATTTAATTTATTCCATTTGCTTATATCTAGAGTCGATGTTGTCTTGCTATACAGTAGGTATCACCATACCTGTCTTAATCTCTTCTTGTATTATTACTTCATAGATTTTTTTAATCCTGTTCAGAGAAATGCCATCTGGGTACTAGAGGACTGTGGGGAAAGATTGGTTGTCTATGCTGTTGCCTTTGAGAGGATTGTGTTACCTACTTGGATTTAACATGGTGTTTGGTTTGATTTTTGAGGCTTCGTAAAAGTAAAGAATCTCATTTTATACCCTTGTGGCAGATGGCATGGTTTAATATTGCAACAGCAAATGATGGTGTTTCCACATTTGAATCCACTTATGCTTCTTGAAAATGGAAGATGATGCAAATAACCATTGCATCATATTGTCCGAAACTGCGAAAATAATGCAAGTAGGACAGAATAAGAGACGTCACTCCCTGCCACATCCTTCACTGAGGATTTTACCCAGGATGTACCTCTTTCCAAATGTTAATGCTATTAATTGAAAGAAAGGAATTTGAGGAGGATATCCTACTCTTCTTTTGATTAGAGTTCTTACAGGAAAGCTGTTGGTTATCTTGTTACCTTTCCCCATTAAAGGGGAAGGATAGAAGCATAAAGATAAATCTCTGGGGGACAGCTAGCCATGCTGAAGAGGGGGCATGGCCATGGGCTGAAAATGGGGTCATAGGATCAACTTTGGGGGACACCTTTTGTGATCTTCTGACAAGCAAAGTCAACGGAAAAGCCAGATTCACTTAACAACTGTGTTACTAACTTAATAGCTGAAGTAATTCATTTAACAACTGTGGTAAAAAAAGAAAGGTTATAAAATGGTGCAAAACTCACTTAACTATCTCACTTAAGAACAGAAATTATGATCATAAGTGGAGGACTCCCTGTATATTGTTATGAAGCACTTCTTGCATATTAATTGCAATTTTCATCTTGAAATCTGTGTGTGTATGTGTTCAATTATTAGAAAAACATAATTTAGTATTTAGAAACACACAATTACTACATTCTTATATGAAGAAGACTCCCTTCCGGGCCATTGTCTGCTGAGTCCAGGGGGTCGGAACAATGAATCTGGCTAATGGCTTGGCAGCACAGGACATGTCCTCCTGGCCATCTTCCTAATCTGACAATGACTCTTCAGGCCAGGCCAGGGCACATGGTTGTGAAGTTCTAATATTATAAATCTGATGTTTCTTACTAATGTTTAAATAGGTACACGGTGGGTATCATGTATCATTACTTTTATTAGGAAGCAAGTGCTTGGCAAATTATCTTTAGTAGCTGTGTCTTTGGTTTTTGTTTCAGAAAAGAATTGATATTGTCTGGCACTTTAAACCCCATTAAAGACTTACATCTTGGGAAATTAGCACTAACTAAGTTTCCAAAAAGTCCAGAAACATGGATTCATAGGTTTGTGGTTTTACTTCTTTATATTGAAATACACATTTGTTTATTTCTGTGAGATCAGTGGTAGATGTCATCTGAGAAAAAAGGAAAGCATTAGACAGATCTTTGCTTTGCTGTAGAGTATTTGCGTGTGTGTTTGTGTGTGCACATGTGTTTGTGTGTGCACATGAGCATTTGCACCAAAACAAATTCCTTGTGTGTCCAATCACACTTGGCCAATAAAAAATTCTATTCTATCCTATTCTATGCACACACATATACATATTTCCATTGTGTACGTATTTCTGAATTGTTTGTAGCTACCCAATAAATTAATCTTGTAATCATAGCTAAAAAACAAAATTCTCAAAAACAAATTCTGAATTTTAAAGTAGGAAAAAAAGTCAAAGCAGGAAAGTATAAAGAAGTAGTAAGTTATATGAGTTTGTTTAATATTGTAAAAAAAGGATGAAAAATATATCTTAGGTTAGAAATTTAGAATTGTTTTGCTTCCATTGTATACAAGAATTGTTAACCTGTATGTAGCTCCTTTGTTAATCCTTTTAAATGAATAGTAAAATAAAGCAGGAAGCCATAAGTAACCATCATAGCTAAACCAGGAAAAACCTAGCATTTTGTATATATAGTTTTAAATATTTGCTCTGCATATGAAATAAATTTAAAACGAAGGAGTTTATACATCTGTATGTGGTTTGCTAAAATCATGACATCCTAAGCTTGGGGTTTAATATGTGTATGGTTAGTATTCAGGACTTATTTGTCAGTTTTTATAGGACTTATTGCCACAAAACAGGAAGTTACTGGTTGGAACTATTAACAAAATAATTTCATTATCTTAGGTAATGTTTTATAGTATAATTGAACTTCTTTTCAAATATTTATTTTTGTTATTGAGAAATTTTATATGGCCGCCCGACTAACTCATGGTGACTCTGGGATCGGGAGGAATATAAATATCCTTATGTGCTGTATTAAGAACTCATTTAATGACATAATGAATAAAAATGTTTTCATTAAATTGGCTTTCACACTTTCAATTCTGCACAATCAGACGATGGGTTCTGCAACATTTACTCCAGGAAAACTCCTTGCCCACTCTTGTGACTAAAGGGAACTTAGAAGCATTACCCACAGAAAAAATGCAGCGGCTGGTGAAAGAAGAAATGGATGTTTGTTGTGACGCTGCTGGACGATATCCAAGTAATTATAATGCCTGGTCCCATCGTATCTGGGTGTTACAGAATTTGGCAAAGCTCAATACAAAGGTATGGATGCAATAGAAGTTCTATAAATGTTTGTTTGCACATTTCTTGAAAATGTTTGCACTGAATTCAATTAAGCATGACTAATAAGTATTTGGGGCAGTAAGAAAATAATAAAAAGAATTGAGCTAATTCATTCAAAAAAATAGATTAAAGCTGAAGTCACCTGGCGTTCTGACCTCCTTTGACGGAAATCAGTAGAAAAGCAAAATAGGATGAAAACGAAGGCTTCTATGAAAATGGCAGGGCTTTTCGCCATTCTTGTTTGAGCCTGGAAGTTAACCAAACCTGGTTAGTCCTAGAATTTGTGGTTCTTTACCTTTTCTTCACCATGGACCCTCTTTAAATATTTTTTTGCTGCCACAGATCATAGCCCTAGACCCCAAGACTTAATTCAAGATTTAAATGATAACATTTCTTCAAGACTTTGTAGACCCCCCGAGATCGCATCACGGTTCCCCAGCAGTCCATGGACCACAGGTTGAGAACCACTGGGATTAGGGAATTCCAAGGCTTTAAGATAAACAGAGAAGTTGAAAAATTCCAGAAGAAATTACTTTTGTGAAGTTGCCCTCTCTATGTCACAAAATGACATAGATTTGTGAATGAAGTAACTAGGGGTCAAGCTCAACATGAGGGCATATTTATTGTTACCAGTTTTTGTTCAGCAGATATTTAAATGCTATTTATTTTCATATCTATGATCTTAAATTTAAATATGAGAACCAATTTGATGAAGTGGTTAAATCACCAGGTTAGAAACCAAAAGATCATGAGTTCTATAGTCCCACTTTAAGGCACAAAGCCAGCTGGATGACCTTGGGCATCCATTGTCTCTCAAACCACTTCCGAAAATCTTGCCAAGAAAACCTCAGGGACTAGTCTAGGCGTCAACATTGACTCAAAGCTATAAAAAGTAGAGGGAGAAGTATATGTCAAAACAATGTATCATAAAAATGCAAATTATAAATATATATATCAGTATAATTTCAAAGAGATCATGTACTTTAGAAACACCATAGTATAATTTATGGGTGCCTTTCAGATTATCTAAGCTTATCCTGGTTTAATGGGTTAGCATGACATTAAACAACTGGAATCTTGCTCACAAATTTTCAAAATACGTTATTAACAAAAACAGAAATGCCTATTACAAAACAGCTGATTCCTCCTTTTTGAGAGTTATCCAGAGTGTCCTCTAAAGCAGCGGTCGCCAACCGGTGGGCCGCGAGAAAATTTTGGTGGGCCGCAGAGAAATCTCACCCCCCAGGGCACCCCCACAAAGCAATTAATCTAGGCTGCTCAGAAACACAAGGCTGCGCTGCCCACATGGCCCGCAGGAACCTTCCCCGCCCACTCACTGTTTAACCTGGTAAACTTGCCTGCTAAATTGCTATTTTTCCTTTTTCTGACCATCATCTGTTCTGCTGTGCCAGGAGATTTAGATTAGCTAGGAAGCAGGAAATGGTTGGATTTCTTGCTTTCTAGCTAGTCTTTAGATCTTCGGCTCAGCACAGCCAAACCTCCCTTAGGAAGGTTTGCTTGCAAGCAAATTCAGTGCAGACTCACGGCAAGCAAATTTGAGAGACTGAGCTAGCCGATGGCAGCTAGATAGATCACTGAATGATTCTGTGAGCAACTCAATCTGCCTGCTTTGCCTGATTTTGAGTAAAAGTTGCTGTTTTTTTAAAATAAAAAATTCAATATTTACATGCATGGTGTGTTGTGAGTTAATTTTGTGAGTTTGCTTGCAAGCAAATTTTATGTGACAGACTGAGCTAGCCAATAGCAGATAGATAGATCTCTGAATGAATCTGTGATTCTGTGAGCAACTTAATCTGCCTGCTTTGCCTGATTTTGGGTAAAAGTTGCTCTTTTTTTATAAAAAAATCAATATTTATATAAATATTTATAATATTTACATACAAGCCATGCCCAACCGTCACATGACCACCAAGCTACACCCACAAATTAGGCCACGCCCAAAGAACTGGTTAGTGGTCCCTGGGATCTAAAATTATGAGTTTGGTGGTCCCTGAGGTCCAAAACGCTGGCGACCCCTGCTCTAAAGTGAATTCTGTGAACCAATTGGAATTTGTCACATCAGTCTTAAAATCTTAAAGTAAAATATTCTTACCATATTTAATAATCAGCCAGATGTTTAGACTGGATTTAGCATTTTTGTCTACCTAAGGAGTCCTATCCAAGGATCTGGGATGGGTAGATGTTGCATTTCATATAATAACAAAAATGTAATCCCATAACAGGTGGGATAAAATGGGAGCCCTAGATAGGGTAGGGGGTCAGTTCTAATAAAGTACAGTAGGGAAATATGGAAATAGTGCTGGTTAAGGATTGAGTGCACGTATGTGCAACCTTTAGGGATTATTGCCAGTTACGATGAAGAAACATGACGGTGATAGGGAAATTCTTCTGTATGCCAGAAAAAATTGATACACCAGCATTGGTTAAGGAGAAGGAAGTAAGAAGCAACCCACATCAATTGGTGCTCTTCCTTCCTCTTAGGCTAATTCAGATTTCTCATTGCTCACCTTTCCCAAATAATTAAATACGTTTGGATAGCATTTGTGTAAATTTTGCTTTTTTTAAAAAATTTGGCTGTGTTTTGTTTTCCATGTTTTAGTGTGTATCATACACTTCTTGCAATAAATCCACAGAAGTCCATAGTTTAGAGTACATTGTCATAAAGAAAAATCTGAAGCTGATTAGTGTTTATGTTGAATACTTCATTCTGTTTATGTTTTTAATCCTCAGATTCTTCTTGATGAACTTTCTTCCACTAAACACTGGGTCTCCATACATGTTTCAGACCATAGTGGATTCCACTACCGTCAGTTTCTATTAAAATCTTTAATAGTCAGAACTGGGACTGATTGTATTATAAAGTTATTTGATCACCCAACCAATCAACAAACATCCTGTTTTCCAAAAGATGAAGCAGATGAAGGTGCAGAAGCTTTTTGCATGGAAAAGCAACTGCCAGATCACTCGTTGTATCTGAAAGAGGAAATAGAGCTCTGCACTGATTTAATTAACACTTATCCAGGACATGAAACATTGTGGTATCACAGGTAAGAATATTTAAAGAACAGAAGAATGAAAGGGACGATTATCCCATTCAAATCTGATGCACTTTATTCCAAGTCAGGTTTCCCTTTCTGGTGTCTTGTGAATTCCCCCTCTAAATTCCCAATCCTCTAGAACAGTGGTCCCCAACCTTTTTTGTACCAGGGACCAGTTTCACACAGAAACACTTTTTCAAGGACCAGGTAAGGGCGTGAAGGTTCCAATAACAAAAACCTTAATCAATGCTGGGTGTTTTGTCTCCATGTGGCGGCGCAGTTTTGATGGTTTCATGGCTTCATCATTGTCTCGTTTACCCTTTCCAAAAAAACTCTCCAGTGAACTCTGTTTCTGGCTCATTTTGCGAGGGCTAGCTTGCATTGCTGATGCAGGATAAATACGCGCCAAAGAGTCAAGTTAGGTGAGGGTGGAAGTGGTTGTCTTTCAAAATAAGACACCCGGAAGCAAAAACATATTTTTATATATATTTTAATCACGATTATTCATTCTTTGTGGCCCGGTACAAAATGATCCACGGACCGCTACCGGTCCGGGGCCCGGTAGTTGGGGACCCCTGCTCTAGAACAAGTTTGTTGAGGATGTATGAAGAATACAGTAATGAGAATATGATCCATCAGCAAGGTAAATTCTGCTGACAGATGGACAAAAGTATACAAATATTGTTTCTTATTCAGGGAATTCACAGAGTGTTTAGCTATAGTATTCAGACATTATTTACAAAATGTAGGTTATGTTTGATTGGAGCTTCGTCCTTCAAACTGTCTGTTACGCTCTATATTTAGAAGAGGGACAGAACATGTTAAAAGACATAGAAGTTTGATTCCATATGTCTTTTTGTTCTTTACAGACGTCAAGTCTTCTACCTTCAACACCACTTAAAGAAGTGTCCAATTCCAAACATCTGGTCATCAGCTTCAAACAATAGTGATGGAACAGTTAATAATTCACTTCCTCATGTTACAACTGGCCATACCACACAAGACATGGATGTTGACAGCTTAACGGAATGCAACAAACAAGGCTACAGTCAAGAAACCAAGCGCCTGAAGCGTGCTCCTATGCAGGACTGTATCAACGTGGAAGAAGAATATAAGTTCATTGATCACGTTTTGTCTACGTGTAAGGAGGAGGATCAGGCAAGGTTTGCAAGTTCATATAGAAAATGGCTAGTGTCTTTTCTAGGCCAGTGAAGATCTTTTAAAACTCTTTAGGGTCTTTGTTTAGTGCAATATCTTCTTTACAGACAGGTGTACTTAGGACCCCTGGCACTTTTCGCCCTTCTGTTATTCCTGCCACTGCTAAACTTCATTTACTGATGTTGGGTTTAGTTCTATTTATATTTTTAAAAGCCACTTTGTTAATTTTTATGGATCTTTGTAGGATAGCTCCACCTAAAAAGGAACTGTTTGGTGTTAATATAAATTAAGTGCAAATTTTAAAGTCACTAATATAACTGGAGTAATAGGAAAACAGAAAGGTAGATCTACTGGTGAACAATGATTTCATTCCTAAATACCTCATCCATAATAAATGCACCTATTCAAAGTCATTGGTCAGTGAAAACAGTGGAAAATCGTTCAGCATGACAATGTCAAAATGGTTTTGAGTACGAGTCTTCATTTTATAATTGCATTGCATCACTACTCTTCTGAACTCTTTTTATTTCACATTTGAATTGCTCTGATAATCTTACAGTCCGATGACTTTTTATTTTTATTATAGTGAAAGTGGGATATGGTTATGTGAAATAGTTTTGTAAAAAAAAAAAGTCCTAAACTAAAACTAACTAGTTCAATATAAGAACATTGGTATTTAGGGTTTTTTCTGGCTTTTGTGAATTTGGAGGCTTTCATGAATTTGAAGGTTGGAAGATATGAAAATGTAAGATGATGACCAAGGAACAAACTTCTATCTAATCAGATCCCTACCTGCAATTTTCCTTGGCACATGCAGATTTTTTTCATTCCTAAAATATACAGTGTTTCATACTTGGATTTTTATTGTAAGTGATGATATAAATGATAGATACAGGATATGATAAACAATGCTGACCATCAATGTTATCTTTGTAAGGATGTTTCACTTAATGGACAATCCACCATGCACTGGGACTTATTCATCTTTCATTTAATGCAACAGGACCATACATGGTTCCTTTGCAAGACCCATTTAAACCTCTTGAGAAAGTACAGTGCTCAACAAAATGATTTGCTTGTTTTGAGTTTTCTTCAGGTTATCCACGTAAATGCGGACAGAAAAGAAGAAAATGCAGAGGCAAGAGTAAGCAGGTTGTTTATGATGGGGAAGACAATTTCTTTTGTGCTTCAGCTGGGCTGAGTTTGTGAAGGCTTTCAAAGAAACGAATGAAATATGACTTGAAATCCATTTTTGCTTTATTTGTAGTTTTAAGTTGAAATTCAAGTTAGATTTGCTGCAGTTACATAGAGGCAACTGTAGCTATTCAATTTGGCTGCCCTTTTATTATAAAATAAGGTCAAATTCTATATTTAAATTTGCATTTGTACCTCCCACGGAAAGCACATGGGATTTTTAACGTAATAAAACCAAATTCCAAGTCTGAAATTAAATTGCAAAGTATTTCTGTATTTTAACCTTTGCTTTATAGCTTGCAAAAACAGAGGATATGTTTGGAGGGTTTACAGAAATATAACCAGAATGACTGAAGAAAAGTATAATTTTAAAATTAAGAGAAATAACAGATGAACAATTCCATTAGAAATGGAAGAACAAACAAGAACCTGCCTTTTACAGCCCTAACTGCATAATATTAAAGGCTTGTTGCAAGCAAATTGGAAGTTAAATAAATGAGTATAGCAAGCATATTTTCTGAAACATGGGGTTGTCTAGAAATATAAATTCACACAGAAACATGACAGGCTGTACATGATATTTAGAGTATAGATGAAAACTTCTGAAGTTGGATTAATTGAGAATCCATTTGTGAACACTAATTTGACTAGTTCCTTTGAAGTCTCAAAATAGGAAAAATAGCATACAAGAATCACATATATTTAACTATGCCTCTGGGCACTAGTGCTTATTACCATACATTAAAGGCACGTAGCAGAGCTCTGCACTACTAAATAGCAATATATTAAGCATTTAGCATGTCAGAAGTCAAAATACTGAGACCTAATAACTCAACCATGACACTAGTGAGGAAACACCTGACTACCTTATCCAATATCAAGTGTTTCTTCATAAAATTTGTTAATTGTATCAATACAAGCACATTATAAGCACTACAGAGTATCATTCATGGGTGTTCTTAAGAATTCAGGAAGTGTTACAATGCAATCCTAGTTGGTTCTGAAAATGAGGCACAAAGGGCCTCCACTGGAAGGATCCTAGAGGATTCGTTATTTTATTAATCTCACATCCTAAATTTTGTTGATCTGCTAATAAGCCAACAAAATAGTATAGTAGAGTAATTTAAATTTGGCTTAGAATGAACTGAAAAAAGAAGAAGTTAAGCTGTTCCACATTCACTCCTATGTCATGGACAATACTGACCTCAACTTATTACAAATAATCTGAGTTCAGTAGAACTCTAAACAAGTAATCTAATTCTCCCCTATTCACACTTACATATTTAAAGGTTAACACCCCTATCCCAATGACAGGGTGTTAACATACACACAGTTTAACCAATCTGTTCAGCTCATCAGTCTGTTTTGTTCACTTGTAATTGACTGCTCCTTTGCTGTTTGCTAGATTGCATCACATTTGAACCGGTACATTTTTACTTTTCCTTATATAATTGATAGCCTTATGCTATCTTTTTCTTAAATGTAAACTGCAGGTGTTTGTAGATATCACGGGGTACTTCAAAAATGAAAATCTCTTTAAAAAGGGAGTATCCAACTCCCGGTCCGTGGCCCAGTACTGGTTGGGAACCAGGCCGCACAAGCGGTAGGCGAGTGTGCAAAACTGCATTAGTGCAAGCAGAAGGGATGCGTGTGAAACCATCCTCTTCCCCCTCCCCGCTGCACTGCTGAGCTGGAAAGATTAGGGACTGCTGCTTTAAAATAGTAAATTACGAGATCAACATAAGCAAACAATCAATACATACATCATTATTTGTGAATTGATTTAAAAATTAACTCTTCATTTCCAATACTAATCAGATAGAATTGCTAGTATCTTTGGGATGACAGTTGTTCCCCATTGCGATAGTTGAACTTCTACTAGCCTTTATATCTTTTTTTTCCAGTTTTAGCCCTGTTTTGATATAGTCTGCATCATAGTAACCATCTGCTAAACATTCTTTTATTTTTAACTCTGTATTGTGAAAGCAGAACGCCTACCATGAGTACAGGTAGTTCTTCACTTACAACCATTCGTTCAGTGACCATTCAAAGTTACAATGGTGCAGAAAAAAGTGACCGATAACTGTTTTTCAAATGTTGAGATTGTTCCAGCAACCAGTTTGGTCACATGATCAACATTCAGACACTTGACAACTGGCATGTATTTATGACAGTTGCCGTGTCCCAGGGTCACGTGATCACCTTCTTCAGTTTTCTGACAAGCAAAGCCAGCCTCACTGAACTGTGTTACTAGCTTAACAACTGCAGTGATTCACTTAACAACTGTGGAAAGAAAGATCATAAAATGGGGCAAAACTCACTTAACAACTGTCTCTCTTAGCAGTAGAAATGTTGGGCTGAATAAAGCATTGAAAGGTTTTGACTATCTGAAAAGCTTTCTTGATAGTTATATTATGGGCTCCTCTCCCAATTGTTTTATATTAATGTTTATGACAGGCAGAAAATGATGCTAATCCTTTTAATAAGGTCTCTATGAATGTAACCAACGCCAACAGAAGCCATTGATTTTCAGCTTTATGTTTGCAGCAGTGGTTGATCTGTTTTCCCCTGCTTATTACAACTGACAGAATGTATATACATGGTTTTTAAGTACAGTTTTGTTTTAATGAAAGAATTAAAACTTAAGCAATCTACTTGAGTTATTATGAGACATACTGTTAATTCAGAAAAATACAGGTACATATTATACTTTATTATTAATTTGCCTTATACCTTAACATCTGCTTTAAACCTGCAGTTCATTACCTCTCTATATCTGGAATATTATTTGCACAGTAATGCAGTTTGTAACTCTTCTAAGAAAATAAAGTTGTCTACCAGTATTAAGAAATGACTGGCTGTTAGTGTACAGTTCAGTCTAATAGCCTGATTTGGAGAGTTCTTCAGTGGTTTCCATTGAAAATAGTAACATTTTTGGATAATCTTAACCAAAAAAAAAGTATACATTACTTCCATGCTTAGTTATTATGGATATAATTGAACCTGAATTTTACAATCTTTTCAAATGACAGAACTTAAGACTGTCAACTTTTATTTGTCCTAGGTGTTTCCAGTGAAAAATAGATGTGAATTATATACACACCTAGACCAGGAGTCTCCAACCTTGGCAACTTTTAAGACTTATGGACTTCAACTCCCAGAATTCCTCAGCCAGTAACTGGCTGAGGAATTCTGGGAGTTGAAATCTACAAGTTTTAAAGTTGCCAAGGTTGGAGACCCCTGACCTAGACCATTGTTTCTGAGGCTTGGCAACTTTAAAGGTATGGACTTCAACACCCAGAATTCTTCCTCTTTTAAAGTTGCCAAGCTTGAGAAACACTTACCTAGATACATTCCCTCAAATGACAGAGTTTCTGTTGAATTTTAAACACTTTGATAAAAAAAGATGGGGGGATCCAGTGCTCTAAAATTTGAGGCAGCTTTTATTGAACAAAGCCAGTAATTGTTAATGAGACATTTTTCTCTCTTGCTGCATTTAATTTGTTGTGTCCTAAGCTGTTTCCTTCTTAAAGAGTATGGTGGTACCATGTGGAACATTGTCTTTTATAGGTAAACTTGACTACCTCCCAAAAACAGGGATAAGGCCATCTCTTCAGATGAGCTTCTTTTTATGTAGAACCTCATCCTTGGGGTTGAAAAAGCGAGAACTGTAGGAAGCCTATTTAATACCTTAGGAAGCGCTTGTTTCAAATAGTTTTCTAAGTAAAAAAAATGCAGTGCCTAGACTTCATTTTTCCATTTCCATAAACTGAGTACTCTGCTGTTGTCAAAAGAAGGAAATGACCACATGTGGTCAGTTAATGTTTTCATTAGATAGTAAAGTCAGTAGTGAAAATGGACTCTTCCCTGTGATTTCTAACTCATAATGCTAACTTTACTCAGGGCATAGATTAACTAGTGCATTAAATACTTTTTACCATTATGTTGTCTACTGTTGTAAATTCTTAAATGCCTAAAATGGTATTTTATCAGTCTAGCTTTCTATCTTATTTTAAAAATGGCTTTTTAAAAATGGCTTTTTTTAAAAAAAAATTGTGGCTCTTCTTCAGTTTTCTTTGTGTTTGAAACAATTTATTTTGTCTTTTAAATAAAAACAGCTATGGGCCCTATGTTAGGTCAAATACCAATCTCTTTGTACTGGAGAGTTTCTGAAATGAAGAGGTGAAATTATGTTTTACTTAATAGCACAAATTATTAATTTCTTCTGCTCAATATGACATCTTAACTGAGCATGTCTTCTAATACCAAGGATATGAATCTCATGTAGATTCAATATTACGTGATTGGAGATATGCATCTTCTTCTAAGATGCAAACCTTAACAATCAGGTTGATATTTGTGTATGTTTAATAGAATCAATTATTAGGCAAATACTTTTTAATATGGGACAAACTCCAATGAAACTTAACTGTGTATGTTAATTAATTTTTACTCTGACGTCTTTAGTAAGTTTACTCCCAGATAAATATACATAGAATTGCAGCTTAGAACACATGTAAATCCCATTTATTACTGTGCTCTCTGAAAATAAGGCTTTAAGAGTGATAAATATCCATATATACACAGAAATAAATCCCACTGTTTACTACCAGGTCTTCATATAGAACAGTATTGTATTACATTTTAAATTGGTTAGATTTACATTTTGAAATGTGCAGAAAGTATTCAGAGCTGAATGTGGAATTAAACATGAGAGGAATTAAACACAATAGTGTATAACAATGTGCTTTTAAAAAGCTTGTTTATTTCCACTACATTGAATGCAGCTTACATAAATAACTTAAAACACAAGTAAATTAAATGTTTTTTTATTCATTTCTTCGAAACCTTAGAAGCTTTTCCAGAATTATTTTGTTGGATTTTATTTTAATTTTTACTTTGTGAAAGTAAAGTTTCCTGCCTTGGTGCAATTTCAGCATAATTTTTTCAGCAAAACTGCTTTGTTTATATGTTCTGTTGCTCCAAAGTAATCAATTAGATTAATACTAATAGGAGAGCACTTAATATTAAACAGACAGAACAAAGCAAAGCTATAGCCCATACAATACTTGTTTTTCACTATGTAAACTGAGTTGTGGTGAACCATGAATTTGCTTGTAAGTCCTTCTTTCATGAGGTTAGAAGCTTTCTCTTTTGATTTCAAATAAACCGCAGTCCTCCACAATGTTCAGATGTGTACATAATTCTCCCCATATGTGTGTTTCATGTATTCTCATTCTGATTTCTTACTAAGGCCGATTTAAGCATATTGTGGTTGTGTCAGCCGCTCCCTCTGGCAAGGAGGGGCAAGGGGGGAATCCCTTTTCTTTTTGCTATCTCATGAAATGCTTTGTTTTCTATCACATCTGAATCATGCTTTTTAATTCTTCAGTAGTGATGTAGGAATGCATTCTGCCATTTTCATCTAAATTGGGGGTGTCTATCCATGGAAACTTTAAGACTTGTGGATTTCAACTCCCAGAATTTCCTAGCCAACCTTGTTAAATCCACAGGTCTTCAAAATTACCAAAGTTGGACACCTCTGGTCTAAATAATGTTTTTCATTCACTGGGGAAAAAGTGAAATGAAGTTGTATGTGTAATACCAAAAATAAAAATCTAAATAGCTTGTTCTATTGTTCAGAAGGAATTGATCTTCTAGTTGTTGCATTGTACTGCAATAAGTGGTAACAAATACTAAATTACTTGCAGCACGTTAACTTCAATTTAATTCAAAGCACTCCAGTTTGATGCTCTGAATTTGTTCTACGTTGTGCTAGCAATTAATAAGTTAGAATCTTTCCATTTCCATACAGAATAAAGCAGTAACTATATCAATGCAGTTGTTGATTTAACTGCAGATGTTCTAATTGATAGCGATTTGTGAATGGCTGTTGCATGATTCTAACATCTGCCAAATTTCTCATTCATGTACTTAAATTGATGAGGAAGGATTTGTGTATGTATTCATTTAATTTTATGCTACTCTTCAAAATATCGTACACTACTCCAAAACTGTTGGATAGTACAGATTGGGTAGAATAAATTAAGTAAATATTAATTAGTTTGTCTCTCTGCATAGATGCATTCTGGAATTCCACTGGTTTGCCCTTAAGGAAAAATAATATATCTTGAGTATAGAGCAGAACATTAGCTAACATGTTAATTTGAGTTATAGCTCCTCCTCCAACCAACTATTTGTGATGTTCTTTGGATGGTTTCAAACAGATTATGTTGAGGAAGTGTGTAAAAAAAAACATTTGCAGCAAACTCATTTTAAAGTTTAAATCAGCTGACATACACATATTTGTTCAGTGCTTCCTGACAATAATTGTAATAGCATTATGATACTTGATCAGTTTGAATAGTTGACTGAGTTTAGGAGTAGCTTACAATCTTTGCAGGCTAATGATTAAGCCACCCTGTAAAAGAAAAAGTAGGAGATCTACAAATAATCTTGACAAACAAACCGTTAAGAGTCATAGTAGTTTTAAGGCAATGAAGAATGTACTTGGACAGGCTTGGCTTCTTTCTATGCTGCCCTTCATTTGTGGTATTGTTATCAGTACCTAATCTTAGCTATATTTATATATTTTTAAATATCACTACTTCCTACTTAAAATACTGACAAAGGATTTAAAACAGTAATTGATACCTTGAAAAAGCATTTTCTTAAAAAACAAATGTACAGTTTAAACCAAGAGTGTCCAACCTTGGCAAGACTTCAACTCCCAGAATTCCTCAGCCAGCATTCTCAGAATTCTGGGAGTTGAAGTTGACAAAGTTGAACACATCTGGTTAAAAATGAAGTTTTTTTCTTTTAGGATGACTCACTAAACAAACAGAACAGTCTGAACAGTTTCAATAAACCACAGAAGTGTTTTGAATTCAGCTTTTTGATTTTTGTCCCCAACTTGTAGATTTTTGTTATTATTTCCTACAGAAAAATAAGTCAAATATGCCAAACTGCTTCACAAAAGGATCCATTTCTGATGTAAAAATATGGTTCGAATTATTATTGGCCTCAGTATTAAATCAAATGCAGTGAAACTATGATGATGTGATGCAGTACAAATGTAAACCTTTTTATACTACAGTATTGCTTAGTAGAAGACTTTGTGATACTTTTGTGTGTAATTTCCTTGATTTTGCCATTTTCAAACTACATGGTACCTATTTTGGTGCAATAAAATGTCCTTTATAGCTGCTTTCATCATTTTTAATTGCTGCTATAATTTAGATTTAAATTATTGTACTGTAACTACTTAGGAACCCTTAGTATTTCCATATTCATTCTCATTGTATCCCTTCTTTAGAGATTTGGCATCTTTTACTTTGCTTAATTTTGTGATTTTATTAAATTCTGTGTGGACCTGGAGAAGAGTTGGAAATGTTATTCTGCTTAAAAGATTACTAGCTTGTTGTCACAGTAAAAGTGGACAACCACCGATTTCCTACTTTGGCTTTATGTATGTTAAATTAATTCTTTCTTTCTTTTTTTCTGATTATATCAAACTTCAGATTACAGATTGATGCTTGGGATTCTTTCCATCCCCAAGCATATATCTTCCAATTCTAATAAGCAAAATCACAATAGTGATTAAGGCATTGAGGAGCAAAGTGAATTTTTCACTATTTATCATTTACATTTGGGTGTTTATGGGGATTTTGTATGTGTTTATATAGAATGTTCTAGTACTAAGCACAGTGTAAGTTATTGTATTAGTGTATAAAAAGAAAAAATAGTGTACTTTTTCTGGTTATATATAGGCAGTTTTTAAATAAAAATTTCTCCTAGAATCTCAGTCTTCCTTTCATTTTTCCATCCACTAAAATACATTTTTTAAAGATTTTCATCCGCTATTCATATCTTTAGATAAGAAATGTACAACTTTGGCAACTTTAAGACTTGTTGGTTTCGACTCCCCAGTCAGCCATGCTGGCCAGGGAATTCTTGGAGTTGAAGTCCACAAGTCCACAAGTTGCCACACTGGGACACTTCTGCTTTAGTTAAACTTACTGCAAACACTTAACATTGGATCATGGGAATGACAACTGTATCATTTAGGTGTGAAGAATGATAGAGCTACATTCCTGTAGGAGTCCATTTGAATGAAAACATTGAAAACAAACATTAAAAACAAAGAACCAAACAGTGATATCGTCGCTCATGCATATATTACAGAGTACACAGGATTGTACTATATTCCACATGGCAGTCTCCTGAATAGCAGCTGTCACTTAGAGAGTTTGAAGTACCAGGAGATTTCAGTGTTGAAGGCTCCATGCTTCTGGCAGCTGTCATATCAAATAGGCATTTGGACACTTCAGCACTCTATTGTTATTATCATTATTATTGAATCTATGTATTTCACTTGGCCCCAAAAATCTGACAGGAAGTAGCCTGCAGGAGTCAGTATGATTGACAAGAAATCAGAAGTGGGTCATTTTTTAATCATGAAGTTTGAGAAACTCCTTGCAGCATAGAAATTGCCATAATTGGGACATCAATAGTGTATTTATTACAAGCACTTTTATGCCTCCAATCGGAAAGTAAATTTAAATGTGTTCCACTAGTTGTGTACAGTAAAATACATTACATCATCCTTTAAAAGAAAAAAGACAATCTGTCAACCCTGACACAATCATAATACCAAGTGTTTAACCTTCCTCAGCTATGTTCTGCTTGCATATCACATCCAGAAATACCCTGTCAAACATTAATTTCCTCTTAAATATTAAAACAGCAATCAACTATTCGTAAGAACAGGAACAATAAATACGAGGCAGGTTAAATGAGAAAAAGTTAATAAAAAGTTTGATTGACTATGTGCTCTCAATTTGGCATTGACTATTAGCAATGCATAGATAGATTTTCTCCTAGACAATGTGTGATCACCCTGGTACTTCAAGTTTTTCAACTGTTCCCCCATCAACATAGTA
Organism: Notechis scutatus; assembly: GCF_049901735.1. Lineage (NCBI taxonomy): Eukaryota > Metazoa > Chordata > Lepidosauria > Squamata > Elapidae > Notechis > Notechis scutatus. The sequence goes on along the minus strand of NC_142010.1, from coordinate 199,589,000 downwards.
ACAGTTCATCCTCTTAATTGTCAACCACTTCTCTTCATTCTGCCTTTCCCAGCATTACAGACTTCTCCAGAGGGTTTGGTCTTCACATAATGTATTTGAAGTATCAACTGAGCCTGATCATTTGTGCCTGTGGGTTGATCAGTTCAAATCATTTTTCCTGGAACATAATCAAATACCGCGTATGATTATTTTAAAAGGCACGGGATAATTAAAAATAGGTATTTTCCTAGCATTCAAAGGATATCGAAGAGAATCATTGAAATGAAAAGGTAAGCTCGTGAAGAAGCCCTTGTCATGGTCATAATACATCACAGCTCAAAATGTATCCTACTGAAGAGCTTCCAATAACATCCACATACAAATTGCTTTATAAGAATATTTGTCAACAAAAAAACTGGAATTACCATGAAAGAGAAAAAAGCAGTTTAGATTTTGAACAAAAATGAGTGATATAGTAAAGAACAGATTTTTAATGAAACTAATGTGGATTAATTTCCTTTATGTAGATGTAACGTGTTCTATCTCTATCATATTGTATCCTGGTAATGACTTGGCCAATGAAATAGACGTTCATGAGAAATTGACCATACAAAGTACCGGTAATGTTTTGTTATAGCAAAAGACTGACAATTAAAAATAGTCTTATACTGTAAGTATTGAAATACGTAGACAATATGCTGCACAATACTGAAAGAATGGTACAGCTGCTGAGACAATCACATTACTAGTTGTTACCTACTGGTGCACAGTACAAGATGCTGTACAAAACACTACTACTAGGTTTTAGTAGTTTATCTAGATGGCCAAGGAATATTTTAAAGGTACAGATTACTATCCCCAAATATTTAAAGCATCTAATTGACAGCATTTTCCTGGATGTTACATTTGTTCATTTGGGGATTTTTGCAAATGATAACTTTTATCTTTGTTCTTTAATCAAAAGATACTTGTACCTGGTCTCTATAGGTAAATTGTAATCAAAGGTGAGCAATATATTAAAATAGGCCTCATAGATTAACTTGCAGAAGCTTTTCCTATTCTCAGTTGTTTAATAATAGATGGTTATTCTTCCATCTCTCCCTAAATTATATTGGTCATGAAGACACCTAGGTTAATTCAAGTAGGACAGTGGATTTCATTTAACTTCAGTTCTAAAAATCTTGAGTTAATCATTTTAAATGGTATGCATATATATTTGGGTTATATTTCCATGTATGTTTTAAAAAACTCACACAAGAGTTGTTGAATTGTATAATCACTTGGAGCATGGGGTTCTGTCTAAAAAGAAATTAAAAAAACAAAGATCTGGTGCTTCAATTTTTTAAAAAGAAATTAAAACCTAAATGGTGTATTTGCACAATAACCTATAAATAAGAGTACTAATAACAGGCAGATGGAAACTAAACCATCACAACTATGGATGACTGCCTGATGAAAGTTTCCCCCCACCAATAGTGATGTCTAAGAAATGCATTCAACTGAATATAAATTATTATTTTTAATGGATTTACCCATAAAAGAGCATGGCCCAGCTTTGCTTTTTACTCAAAATTTTTTGCGTACAATATGTTTCAGGGGAGAAAACTGAATATTATTTTGGGGATGGGTGGGAGGATAACATGATGTAGAATGTAATGGATTTGCAAATTGTTGCGCATTTCAGTTCTTCACCTTTTCTTCAAATGAAATTGAAGGCAATTATGACAAGGCCCAAAATGAACAGACTGCTTGGTTCCAGCTGATGTCCTTTGGGCAGCCTTTTCAATTTTGTCTTGTTTGACTTGAATGAACAAAAATTAAAACTCTCTGGCAACTCATTCATCTGCAGTGACACTGACCTACAGTATTTCCATAATCAGTATTCAAAAAATTGAAGGAAGAGAAAACGTCTTAGATTTGAAGCAAAATATGAAGCCTTATTAAAACGAACTGTGTATACACTTTGTGTCTTCAATTATCTGTAGTATGAGTGCCAAATCCTCTGTTACCTGACCTAAGCATATTGGTGTGTTGCTTTTTGTGTGTGTTGGTTTTGCGCCACCTTTTGTGATTATTGGGAGATTATTAGGAACCTTTCAATGCCCTCTAAAAAGCAAAAGTAAAAGAAATCACGAAATGAATCTCAATTTCTATATAGAAAGCTTCTCAGATACTGTAGGATGCCTTACCAGGTACCAAAATTCCCAGTCTAATAAGAGTTGATATCCCATCCTATTTTAAGGGCACCATGTTGAGAAAGCTTAAAATGATAAATTTCTACTGTATTCACTTGGGTATAATCATATTGTTATCATTAATAACAGTCACAGTAAAATCATGCTATTATTGAAGTATTTGAAGAACTGAGTGGACTCTAACCTCTGAAATGTTAACATATCAAAAATTTGCCCCATACCAAGCTGGCAATCAAGAACAGAAGGGATACTTTTCATTTAGAATTTATATAAAAATATGTGAGAATTTTTAGAATATCCACATTTCAGGGAACCTCATTTTCTTATAACTCATACTGATTTTTTATCTACATATAAAGGATGGACAGTATAGAGATAAAGAACAACTTCTGAATAAATTTTGCTCTGCTCTGTTAAATGCTCTATTATCATTTTTGTCTTTGTCAGGTTAACAGGCATTTTTTTTTCCAATCTACATTAGTATGTGTCTTACAAAAGTTTTCAGGTTACCGACTTGAGTTTGTTTGGTTTTGTTTTTTTTACTGTCAAATTATATTTAATTTACTTCTTTAAGAAAATTAAGTTTTCCATTTGTAAGAATGACAAGTAAGAATAGTGGTGTTTTTTAAAAATATACTGTATTATATTTAATATAAGGGGTTTTTTAAAAATCCTTTTTTTACCGTTTAGATCTGTATGAATTAATAGTTATGCTGATTCTGAAAATAATGACTGGTTCACTAGGTCTTATTTGAAATGTCTTTATATAAAATATTTCCCAAACCATTAGAGCTTAAAAGTTTCATGAAAGTCAGAAGGTGGAATTCTAAGTTTTAAAATGGTATAAGCCTTTATTTCTCTCTCTTGACGATACATTTTCTGACTATGTATTCCTCACTTTTTTTCTTATAAAAGTTTTAAAGGTGGAAGGGAACATGGCCATGAAGTCCAGTCCCTGTTCAATGTAGGAATCCAAATTAAAACATTCCCTCAAATTGGTTGTTTGATACAACCAATCTCTTGGGAAATTGGTCCCACTGTTGAACTTATAAGTACCTTTTCCCCCCCAATCTTTAGTTGAAATCTGCCTTTTTCTATTTTTAAGTTCATTATTCCATGTACTGCATATTTTAAAATCTTTATTTTTTGTGACACATTTTCAAGGATTTGAGAAATGCTACAACATCCACTTGGCCTTCTCCTCTCAAGGCTAAACTTTTCCAATGTTTCTTCATAGGACAGTTCCTAGACCCCCCTCCTCTCCCCCATCATCCTCGACCCTTTCTTAATAACCTGTCAACTTTGAACTGAACCTAGCAGCAACCATTTTTCTGTTTCTCAGTTGCCATACAGAGGGGAAGCGGGAAAGGGGGTTGGAATGTCTTACTAGACACAACAGAAAGCTTTCTCATGAGAACCAAGGTCATTTCTACTGGCAACAGATAAGGTCGGGGAAGGAATGCCTGGAGAGCCTGCCAATTAACCGAATTGGTCAATGTGACCTATGATAATTGGGGGATGGGGTTATTTCCTATTTAAATTAAACTGAAACCATGGGAAAGGTTTAGAGTTGGTTTTCTTTTGAATCTGTGCCAATATGATATATTCAATAAAAAAAAGAGCTTTGAGGAGGATCCGAGTTCTGATTTGCTTGGATTCATGAGTAGGAACACTCCAGCTACATTAGTCAGAAGCCTTTCTTAAAATGTAGCTCTCAGAATTGGAGATAATATTCTGGATGACTAATACAAGATAGAATGGACCTATTATGTTCCAAGGAGTAGAAAAAAATTGTCGCAGTGTAACCTTCCCTTTGCCACATTCATTTGCTGCTTAATATTCAGTTCATAATAAGCTATATCAAGTAATGTTACCAAGTTGACCATTCCCACCCATTCTACAGTATATTTGTAGTTTGATCATTGCTTTCTATGTGAAGTTTACTAAAGTGTTGCTAAATTTTAGTCTGTTATTTTCTAACCTATCAAGTCCACTTCAAATGTATGTTTGCTTTCTAGAGCGTTAGCTATTCCTTGCAATTTTCTGCCATCTGAAATCTAACAAGCGTTCTTCCATCTCTTAGTGCAAATCATTAATGAAAAACATTAATGAAGTACAGGATGCAGGACCAAATTTTATGGCAACCTAGATAAATCAGTTTGATGAGCATCTATGGATAACACTCTGAATACAATTTTAAATTGACCTTTTTGTCAGCTTCATTATCATGCTAACCATGTCACACTTAAATAGCTTGCTAACAAGGAGGTCATGGCATATTTTGTTCTGTGTTTTGCTGGAATCAAGATACTTCCACCATCAAAATTACCCAATCAAAACTTGAATATGTTTTCTCTTTGGCCTTTTTTTCTCAGGCATTGACCTTTGTAATATTAATTTCAATTCCATTCTTCAACATATTCCTGTGTACTCAAACAAATCTCTAAATACTCCTATTAATCCATCCCTTCATTTTCATTCCAAATCTGATTTGATTGCTTTGATTGCTTTTATTAATTCCATTCCTTCCTTTGGAGATACCTTTGCAACCATATATATTATGGGCTTTTTTTTTTCATTCATAGCTTTTGCCTGCTTTACTCCACTAACATCCATTTTCATACTACACATTAGCCTCGCTCCATATGTTTGCTTGCTGTTTCAAAAAATTTCCACATCAGTTTTCTTCATGGCTGTTTTATTTTATTACTGTTTTATACAATTTTTCATAGGGCACTGTGTTCCAAAATACTCCAAGCAGTTTTCCATTCATTTTACCATCAATAATTATCTTTTTAAAAAAGGGAATATGTAACTTTCATTATTCTTGCAGGTCATTTCACTTTCACTTCTGTTTCTTTTCTATCATGTCTTTTTTTCCCTTGAGAACCACTTCTGACACTAGCAAAAACTTAGCCCAATCAAAGTCTCTCATCATTCCTGTAGCCCTCATTCATTAAAGTTTCTCCTCTGGTAATACTGTTTTACAAACTGGGGCATTCAAAACCTTTGCGAAACCAATACTTGAATTCAGCTCTGCTGTCTGGAATCCGCACTGTATATCAGACATAAATACAATTGAGCGAGTCCAGAAGTATTTTACCAGAAGAGTACTACATTCCTCTGTTCGCAACAGAATACCCTACTACAGCACCAGACTTGAGATTCTAGGCTTAGGCAACCTTGAACTATGCCGACTAAGATTGGACTTAAGCATAGTACATAAAATCATGTTACAACATCTTACCAGTTATTTCAGCTTTAACAACACAAGAGCACACAACAGATATAAACTAAATGTAAACCACTCCAAACTCGATTGATTTCAGCAACAGAGCAGTCAATGTCTGGAACTCACTACCTGATTCTGTTGTCACCTGCTCAAACCCCAACTCCTTTACCCTCAAACTAACCTCTATTGACCTCACCCCATTCCTAAGAGTCTGTAAGGGGCGTGCATACAATCGTGCCTACTGTCCCTGTCCTATTGTCCCCAATTATTAGTTCCTATTTCTTGTATTTAAACTTATATTTATTCTTGTTTCTGTTATATTGTAAGCTTTTGACAAATAAATAAATAAATCTCACAAGCTTTCCTCATAACATCTGAAACAATGTTGCTTAAACCACATATTTAAAAGTGACATATATTTTTCTAAGCCAATACTAACAAGCAATCACTCTCCCTATTTGTGGCTCTCTGAATGTCCAGTTACTTTTTATCTATTCTGTCATCTCATTCCATTTATTTCATTTTATAGAACATTATTCCAGTGGATTACATTAATTGAGAATATTGGAATTTTTTCCACAAGACTTATAACTTCTTAATAAAGGTAGGAACCTACTATGATTAATGTATTTGCAAATAACTGGAAAAATAAAAAGCAATTTTGGAGAAGAGGGACCCTGAGAAAGATGAAAAGTTTACACAGAACCAAGATTATACACATCTATGATTTTTTCTTAAAATTCAACGCAGAGGTAGATGATAAAACGGATGCAGAATTTTAAAGAATTACAGGGCAACAATGAGAAGATTTATGGAGAAAATAAAATTCACAGCAAGCTACAGTCTGAGGGATGGTGGGTATAAAATGTTCTATTGATTATGTGAGACCAAGTCTTTTTTTTTGGGTAAAAGATGGAGTAGAGAGACTTACAGGTTTTCCATATTTTGTTAATCTACAATAATAAGAGAGTATTCCTAGAATTCCTGCTCTTCTTTCTTGACTTTTGCTGTCCTGAAAGGCTGACCTAGTGGTAGAGAATATCTCTAGCTCTGCTTAAGCCATCTACTCTCCTTGCACCTTTGTGGTCTCCTCAGTCAACTAGGATACCACATCTCCTTTCTTTATTTGATGAATCTTCAACACTCATCTGTCAAAGTGTAGCGACCTGCACCTGCTGCTCCAATACTTTGAACTTTTTGTCAAGTGTGCAGTTGTTATAAATAAACACCAAGTTATTTTCAGGCAGGAACACACACATGCAATAAACAAAGCACAATTGTAGAGTTCTCTCTGTTCATCTAAGTTTTTATTTTTTCAGAAACTTTAATTTCTTGTTCCCCTTTTAGGCTCTCAGTTCAGCCAAACACAATACTGACAGGATGGAAAAACTTACAGTGGCTTCTCAGTTTAATAAATTTTCAGTGCCTTAAATCTGGAAGGAACTGCCCAGATCTCTGCAGATACACCCCTATTTCTTCTTTTCATCAGTACCTAAAATGGTTGGATCTTTGTGAACACTATCAGTTTAAATTACAGGTGCTGACTTTATAGTTTATGTATATAGGAATACTTGCTTGTTTGAATAACATCATTTCAATTGAGGGGTCCTTGATGCTCTCTGAGCTTGGTTGTTTTCTTGAAGATGGTTCATTACCCATACTAGGTAACAAAATTACAAGTAATTTTGCTGATTGCACTGATGGTGTTACCTAGTTTGGTTAATTAAATATCTGCAAGAAAACAACCCAAGCTTCACCAGAACCAATGATGTTTGGGTACTGAAATGTTTGCAAGAAAATATCCACACTCAGAGAGCACCAAAGACCCATCATTTTAATCTTGAGCTGCAAATATTTTTCTTTATTGGTATCCTCCCAATTCATGTTCTTGTATAATCAAGGTCAGTTAATTTTTCCTTTTGTTAAAATGTCCCCCTCAGTTTTGAGGGCTTTTTCCCATTCAGCCCCTACTATTTAGAACTGATTCGGCCTTGAATTAGATCTGAAATCTGACCTCCTAAAGTTTAAAATGGTCTCTAAAGCATTTTTTTTTGCAGGAACTTTATGTAACTGAAAGAAACTTATTTCTCATTATGTCTACAGATGTATAAAACCATTGTGTCAGTATCAGAAAAGTTTTATAATCATTATTATTCCAGGAAATTATTATATTGTTTTATTGCTGGTAATGATCTGCTTTTATATAAGGATAAACTTACTACTACTATATATTATATACTGTATTATTATATTATGAAGAGCCGTGGTGACACAGTGGTTAGAATGTAGCACTGCAGGCGATTTCTGCTGACTGCTGTCTGCCAGCAGTTCGATTCTTACAGGCTCAAGGTGAACTCGGCCTTCCATCTTTCTGAGGTGAGTAAAATGAGGACCCAGATTGTTGGGGGCAATATGTTGTCTTTGTAAACCACTTAGAGAGGGCAGTAAAGCATTGTGAAATGGTATATAAGTCAAAGTGCTATTGCTATTAAAATAGTAGTATAAATTGTCTATTGTGAATTTGGGCTCTGAAAAATATTAAGTTACCACAAGTTACCACCCCCACCTCCAGCAGACACTGCACTTTCCTGATCTTGAGTGGCATGACAATAGGTACATTACCCCATTAGCCCAATTCTTCGTGCCACATAATGAGAGAGAATAAGTGGGCAGAACTGTATTTTTTAATCCATCTGTGTACACTGAACTCTTTCAGGCATTTGTAGCCTGTTGGCAGACTGCCCCATTCGCTCACTGATCTACAATGTTAAACAAGTCCATTTTTATCCAATATTTCTTTAACCTTCTCTCTCCATATTAATTATGAAAAGTCTTTTTTATTTGAAAGCTATGACTTTATTAACATTGGTCTATTAAGAATTAATAATCTCCATAGCTATCCTTTTTCCACAAAAAAGTTCTTTGAAACAACTCCTCCTTTCTGGCACTTTCAGGTATCTCCTTTAAAAAACAAACAAACATGCAGCATCTGCATTCCTCTCCAATTCCAGCCGTGTAAATATCTACCCTGGTGTTTTTGCATGTCTTTTAAGTATGACTGATTTTCCTGTACCATAATTCTGCTTTGAAAGGCTTATAAATGCAGGTTTATTGCTGTATCATCACAAAGCTACAATTTTTTTTTCATGTTTTACAATTGATCTTCCATTACCACTGTTTGCCAAAAAGATTTTTTGCCAAAACACAGGGAAATTTTTTGCAGACAAACTGATGGACTGGTTAGATGATTATATGCCATAATCATTATTGACTGTTAATGGCCATACAGATGCTCCACGAAGCTCTGTCTAACCTGCTCTTTCTGATTGGTGAAGCACTGATTTGTGAACCTGGACTCATAACAATACTAACTATACAGATAGTCCCCAGTTAATGACCATAATCAGGACTAGGATTTCTGTTGCTAAGCAACATGATTGTAAAATGTGACGTGTGGTTTTTAATTGCAGTTCCAGTTGCAGTCATTAGGCATGATATCACATGATCATCATCTGAGACCTTCTGCTGGTTTACCTGTTGAATTCGCTTATCAGAAGCAGGCAGTGAAAGTTGCAAATGGCAATCATATGACCACAGGACACTGTGACCAATGTAATTGTGAGCCATTTGCCAAGAGCCCAAATTGTGATGATTTGATTGCGGGAATGCTGGAACAGGTGCAATTTTGAGGCCTGGATGTAAGTCTCCTTACAATATTCAGCACTGGTACAATTCTTAACAGTTGCTGAACAAATTGTTGTTAACTGAAGATTAGCTGTAAGTACATTTTAATGACTGCATGCTCCTATGAAAATCATCTAGTTCTGAAAATGATAAAAGCAACTCATAAGTAACTGAAATACTTATTGGAAGAAAAATCAGGTCCAGCTCCCAGTTGGGAGAAAGATGAAGTAAAATGGAGACAGGCGGAAGGAAAGGTCTCTGTCTGATAGCCAGAAACTTCAGTGACGGCAGCATGTTTCTGGGGTGGCTGACAAAATGAGGTAGAGAGTAGGTGGGTTTTTATACATTCTTTGGGACTTTGTGATTGAGATGCCTGTTCCTGTGTTAAGAATGTCCTTTAATTTAATGGCTGTTGCCATATTCCTATGGGATCATGTAGGGGTCGTGGTTGGCTATACAGGCAAGAGAGGAAATGCAAATCCTAGGTGTTTGGTTTGAGCTAATCTTATCAGTTTGGGCTCTTTGCCTATTTTGGGGTTTCTGGCTATTCTTTGTATATGAACAGTGTGGCCCAGCTTTCTGAATGGATGCAAAATATCCATTTCTAAAGACTAGCCTCTTCAAGCTTCTGCTTGAGGCTGGTTTCCTATGGCAGGAAGACTGAGGCTGCTTTCTGCCATTGTTAAAGATTTTTCTCCCCTTCTCCTTTTGGGGAAATATTCTATCTTTTAATGTCCTGTAGAATAATTTCATTATAGGGAGCGGGGGGGCTTCCCACACACTTAAATATTATAAGGGCCTGAAGAACTGATAGACCAGTGAGAATTTTATTCATTTATTTGTATAATTTATCCACTACCTCAATCCTAATGGACTCGAGGCATTTTTAGTTAATACACAAAATAAGTAATACAATCACTTTAATGAATAAACCTAGTACAGCATATATCAGTAAGTAAATCAAAAGAGCCGCATATCCTTTTCTTTCTTTTTTTCTGGTTAAATAGTGGCATTTTTCTGGTCACAATTTTGGATCAAAATATTGTATGCTCTGCATATTGATTTTTTTTTTTTTTTGCAATCTCCCTGTTTCTACTTCTCCTCCCCTTGACTTCCTACTGTCTAATTCCCCAAGAAGACAAACTCTTTAACAAATAAATTCTAAAGGCAAACCACATGGTACCTGAATTTAAGGCTTCTGTACTGCTGCATCCTGGCCTTATGCTGAGAAATCCTAGCAACACCACCTTCCTGCTGCTTTCCAGAGAGACAGAATTGAGAGTAGCTATGTGCTGCTTCCTCTTCTTACCCTCTCTGAGCAGCACGGCAGGAAATATTTTATGCACTAGGTGCAATCCTCATTACTATTGCTGCCCAAAGAGAGATTGCAAGAGAATAAATGAGGTGAAGTCATTGTTCCTTCAATCTTCTATATGTTTTGCTAAGGGAAGGCAGAAAAAGAGCCCAAAGAAGGACTCTTTTACCCTTTCTAGGCCATACTGGGGTCTCAACATCTCCTCCTATGGCTTCTGTAGATAAGCAAAAAAGGGTAAAGGCACTTATTTGGCTTGTACATTTCCCTGATATAATTGCTGAAGAAGCAAGGAACCAAGTCTTGTATTATTGACTGTTTATTGTTTGCCTTAGTCACTCATTCATTAACTTATTTATTTATATGTTTTATTACTAAATTTGTATGCTGCCTATCTTGCCAAAGGTAACTCTATATCATGCTCTTATTGTTTTTATAAGTACAAGCAGTCTTCAACTTACAACTGTAACAGAGCCCAAAATTTCTGTTGTTAAATGAAATATTTAAAGTGAATTTTGCCTCATTTTACAACTTTTCTTGCCATAGTTGTTAAGTGAATTATTGAAGTCGTTAAGTTAGCAACATGGTTGTCAAGTGCATCTGGTTTCCCCATTGACTTTGCTTGCCAGAAGTTCACAAAAGCTATTCACATGACCTAGGGACACAGCAGCTGTCATAAATAGGAGTCAGTTGCCAAGCATCTGAATGCTGATCACATGACCATGGGGATGCTGCAATGGTTGTGTGAAAAACAGTCATAGATCATTTTTGTCACTGCCGCTGTAACTTTGAACTGTCACTAAATGAACTGTTGTAAGTTGAAGACTACCTGTAACTCAAGGCAGTGGACATACCTAATAATCTTTCCTCCTCCTATTTTTCCCACAACAACAAACTAGTGAGGTTTGTTGGGTTGAGAGAAAATGGCTGGCCCAAAGTCACCCAGCTGATTTTCAAGGGTTCCTAAGCACTCTATGAAACCTGTTATTTATTAATTTTAAAACACTATCACCAATACCGTGCCTGTCAAAGGAGGATTAAACATGCCTGGAGGGCACAAGGCTTCTGTGCAAAGCACTGAATATCTGCCCTAGGATAGAAAAGGAAAACAAACAAGCTACAAGATGGCAGAGGGAAGGAGGGAGGGAGAGAGATGGGGGGGGGAGATTTACAAGTAGCAAGCACCAGGAGGGAATATTGTAGAAAAAATATGGGCTGTTTGTTGTCTTACTGTGGCTCTTTTTGGGAAAGAGCCAAAAACAACTTACAGTCAGTGTTTTTTCCATGTTACAGCAAATCCAAAACAATTTAAGAGAAGCTGGTTTAAGCAAGGAAAAGCCTTCTATTTTATTTTGTCTCCCGACTTTGAAGACTGGGAATGAAATCCAGATTTTAAGAATTATGCAAATTTATCTTTTCCCTTTAGAAAATGACCGTAGGTTTTTCTTTGAGAGTGATGGGCAGTTCAGAAATGTGAAAAATAAGTAACAGATTGATTTTTTTTTACTTATTTCCAATATACGATAGTACTGTGAAACAGTTTTAAATTAAATTGTTTGGTGATTTTATTTTGATCTATCAATTAAAATTTATTAAGAGTGATATTTTTATTCCTTGCCCAACTGTAACTCTACTTTATTTGAGAGGGATTATTTATTGCACATATAAAGTTTATTGTTTTAGGAGTTCTGAATATTGCAAATTGTAAAGATCTCTAGCTTATGATACCAGCTTTACTGCACATCCTGATTTTCTTCAAAGGATCCATCTTGGTAAGAAAATGCATGTCTAAGACCATATTTCCTTGCTGTATGGAGAGATTAAGGGAGAAGAAAATCAGAATATTGTATAGGCTTGATGCCTAGGTTAAAAAAAAATACCTGAAGCCTTTGTTACAAATGCTTTTCATTATTTTCTCTTCTATTATCTTCTTGAAGTAGATACAAGTCTCTGTTTATTTATATCAGATCTTTCTTCCAGTGAGGCTTAGAGTAATTTACCCTTTTAGAATGTGCTCCAAGTAGTGTTAAGGATAACAGGATAGCAATATTCAATAGAGTCAGTTTGGTCTTGTGGTTAAGGCTGGAAACCAGGAAACTGTGAGTTCTAGTCCTGCCTTTGGCATAGAAGGCAACTGGGTTACCTAGAGCAGTGATCCCCAACCTTTTTTATGCCGCGGCCCGGTACCGGCATCAGCTGGGCGCCGCGGCCCGGTACCGGCATCAGCTGGGCGCCGCCATCTTTTTGATGAAAGTGCTTCCGGTGACCTCACCGGAAGCACTTTTCATCAAAAGATGGCGGCGCTAGCGCTTCGTGAGCTTTTCCGGGTAGAAACCCATTTCTACCCGGAAAAGCTCACGAGCGCTGGCGCCGCCATCTTTTTTGATGAAAAGTGCTTCCGGTGAGCTTTCTCCCGGAAAAGCTCACCGGAAGCACTTTTTCATCAAAAAGATGGCGGCGCCAGCAACCAGCGGCCTGGTAGGACTTGTTCCGCGGACCGGTACCAGTCCGCGGACCGGTGGTTGGGGACCCCTGACCTAGAGCCAATCATTCTCTCAGTGCAATCCACTTCAGAGGGTTGCTGTTGTTGTGGGGAAAATAGAAGGAAGAATACTATATGCATGTTTGCCATATTTTCTAGGGGAAAACAGTAATAAAGGTGGGATAAAAATGCATAATACATAGAACTGCAAATTTGCAAATAAAAGCAGTTTTATAACCTAAATAAACTTACATTGGGAAAAGCAGCAAAAAAGTCAAGATGCCTGCTCATTCACAATACCAGGCTACTCCTGTGTACAAAGCTTATTTTGTACTACAGAGCTACAACAGCACAATACCAGGTAGTCCTCGAATTTCAACCATGATTGAGTCCAAAATTTGTTGCTAAGCGACACAGTTGTTAAGTGAGTTTTGCCTCATTTTATGACTTTTCTTGTCATAGTTAAGTGAATCACTACAATTGCTTAAGTTAGTAACATGGTGTTAAATGAATCTGGCTTCCCCATTCACATTGCTTGTCAGGTCACAAAAGGTAACATGTCTTTGGGACACTGCAACCGTTATAAATACAGATAATCCTTGAGTAACAAATGTCATGGAGCCTGCCAATCACATTCGTAACTCAAGGATTCGTAGGAGTGAATCACTTAACTGGAACGTGATCACTCTCTGCTTTCACCCACGCATTTGCTAATCGAATGTGTAGATCGTTAAGTGCACATGAGGTATCTCAGGGTGGGAAAGACTATGGCGGGGCGATAGGGATGGAACAGGCCCCCAAGGCCTCCCCGACCCACTGAGATACTTCATGTTTCCGTCCTCCCATCCTGCCATGCCAGACTCATTTACCTTGCAAAGATCTGTCTCCTCTCTTCCGCGGTTTCTTTGCCTTTGAGGGAGAGGAGAGCAGGACAATTTCCTTTCCAGCCTACCAGTCAGTTTGCAAATGCTTTTTCGCACTGGGAGTGAAATGTTCTGGGGGTGTGTGTCCATGTTCTCATGCGACTTCAGGCATCCATTCTCTGCAAAAGTGGATGGGTGCCTGAAGTCATGTGAGATCACAACCCCCGGAACCTTTCACTCTCAGTGTGAAAAGTATTTGCAAGCCTACAAAAAGTATTTGTAGGTTGGAAGCAATGCAATTTCGCTTCCCGCCTACTGGTCAGCTTGCAAGTGCTTTTCCCAGCGAGGGTGAAATGTTCTAGGGGTGTGATCTCACGCGACTTTAGGCACCCATCCACTTTTGCAGAGAATGGGTGCCTGATTTCCACACACACACCCCGACCATTTCACTCTTGGTAGGAAAAGCATTTGCAAGCCGACTGGTAGGCTGGAAAAGAAATCATTCTGCTCCCCTCTCCCTCAAAGGCAAAGAAACCACAGCAGAGAAGAGAGATCTTTGCAAGGTGAGTCTGGCGCAGCAGGATGGGAGGAGGAAGCAGTTGTGGGGAGCGGAAGGGGGCAATAGGGTGAATGTTACAGTGCCTCTGTGATCGTATGTCAGGGTGAATAACTGCCATGGTGCTGCAAGGTTCGTAATTTCGGGACATGGTCGTAAATACTAGAGGCGCTTATCATGTAATTCGACCAATCACTAAGTGAACTGTTGTAACTTGAGAATTACCTGTATGACCTGTCTCGCCAAGCATCTGAATGTTGATGTCATCATGGGGATGCTGATCATGGGGATGCTGCAACGGTTGTGTGAAAAATGATCATAAATCATTTTTCACACAATCGTCGCAGCAACATTCAGATGTTTGGCAACTGGTTCATACAGGTAACATCATTTTTCACACAACCATCGCAGCAACATTCAGATGTTTGGCAACTGGTTCATACAGGTAACATCATTTTTCACACAACCATCGCAGCAACATTCAGATGTTTGGCAACTGGTTCATACAGGTAACATTTCACTCTCACCGTGAAAAGCATTTGCATAAATCTTTTTTCCCCCAGTGCCACTGTAACTTGGGTTATTAAACGAATTGCTGTAAATCGAAGACTACCTGTAACCCTCTAACCTTAATGTGCACTCCGAGATAGAGAAGCGGCCTCTCTGCACATCCTCAGAGAAAGTCGTTGCTTCGGATCAACATAGGCTTGCAACCCAGCAACCGAAGCAACGATTAAGCGAACCGCTTTTTTTTTTTCCCAACACCCGAAGAGAGATCCGCGGGTCGGAGGTTTGCCTTCCTTCCCTCCCGTGGGGAAAAAAAAAATGCCATCTCCGCCGCCTGAGGAAAAAAAACAAACCCTCAGGCCTCTCCTCCGTTTCCGTGGCACCGGTCTAAGCGAAGCGCCCCCCGGCGGAGCTGCGAGCCTGGTCGCCCCACCGGAGTCACGGGGGAAGCTTCGGAGGCGGGCTGAAGGAGGCGCGGGAGGCGGGGGCAGAAAGAGGCGCTGTCGCGGATGGCTGCTGGGCTGAGCCGAGGAGGAGCGAGAAGAGGCGGAGGAAGATGGTGGAGCGGGAGGCCGGATTAGCGGCTGAAGGAAAAGCGGCTTCCCAGGTTTCCTGCCTGCCACTGCGTTGCTGCTGCTGCTGCTGCTGCCGCCGCCGCCGCCGCTCCCGCCATCCGCATCCCAGCCAGACCCGTTGCGGCTGCTGTGCGTCGCGCGCGGCTTTTGGCGCAAAGGCGCGGAGAGAGGAAGGTAGGGAAAAGGCGTCGGCTGCCGTCTCCGTGTGTGTGGGGGGGGATGGGCCGGGATGCCCGAGGCTCCTTGCAGTCGAGGAGGCAGAAAAATCGCCCCGCAAGGTTTGCCGAAGCCGGCGGCGGAGCGCGAGGGGCGGAAAAGCTCGGCCGGATCCTCCGCGACTTATCGAGCGAGAGGCCCTGGCGGGGCGGAGGAGGTGCCCGCGCCACATTGCGTGTCATCTAACCTGTGTGAACGGGGTAGAGTCTCGCTTCCACCCCCCACCCCCCGTTCTTTCGCCCCCGTGGAGCCACAGGCTCGCTCTTTTCCCCTCCTTCCCCAACTTGATGCGACAAGAGAAAAGGGGGCGACAAGGACGCGGCGACGGCCGCCGGATTCAACAGTCCGGCAGTCCCGGGCGAGCGCTTGGAACTTGTGAGGGAGGCGGCGGCGGCGGTGGCGGTGGTGAGGAGACGCTGTGAGGCTTTGAGGGTGAAGGGAAGGAAGGAAGGAAAAGCTGCGTTGGGGATGGCGAGGCGAGGGGCGACTTCGCCTGCCTGCGGTGGAAAACCGAGGCGGTGAATGACGCGCGTGTTTATTCCGAAAGGTGGTCGAGACGAAGCTCGCTCGCTCGGTGGGCGGAAGGTGCCCGCGGTTGCTTGGATTTCTACGTGTAGTGAGAGAGATGTGGGGAGTGGCGAATCGCAACAGGGTACTACTTACACATGGCAAATGGGGGGGAGGTCCTGAGGGGTATTTTTTTTTTCTGAAGGGGGCGCTGCTGGCTCTCCTAGATCTCCTGGTTCATGGAGGACCACCTTCCTCCTCCTCTTGCCATCTGCTTGGGTTCTTGACCGCATTTATCACTATCGACCTGCTAACCCGCAGAAGAGTGTACCTGCTGACATTTGCCCCTTCAGGGGAACAGAAAGTGCCTTAGCCTACCCTCTTTATTAAAAAGGGCATCTAAACATATGGTGAAACCCAGTACTGCTTTTTTCATTCAGTGTTATGCTATACTGTTATTTTTTAAAAAAACAAACAAACCCTATTTCTCGTGGAGGTGGCTGTGACTGAGTATTTGACCATTTATTTTACTGCCCAGGTGATAAATGAAGTACCTGGGAAGTGACTAGAAGCTTCGTTTAGTGCTTTCTCATTTTTCTCCAAGGCTTACTGAGAAGATGAAATTAGCTCTCTTTCTCTAGTGATAATTAAGATTTTTTTTTAAAGTGCTATATGAGCTTCAACATATTGCAAAGAATTAACAAAAAGCTTGCCTTAACCCTTTCCTCTTCCGATCTTGCAAATTAGGTATAAATAAATTCAAAGGAGTATATCAGTTAAGTAGCATAAATCTCTAAACTTGAAGAATGCTCCTCATTATTGAGGTACGCGTTAAAGTACAGTGTGTGTGTGTGTGTGTGTGTGTGTGTGTGTGTGTGTGTGTGTGTGTGTCTGTCTATCTATCTATCTATCTATCTATCTATCTCTATCTATCTATCTATCTATCTATCTATCTCCATCAGTGGGCTTTTGGACATATCTTTGTTTATATATTTCATAAACTCCTGTAATGGCAACTATATGCAGTCTTTTTCATGGAACCTTAATATTCTTCTGCACTGCTATGAAAATGAGACATTTTTCCACAATGTTTGTACCTTTTGCTGCTCACCTTGTAAAGGCATCAATGCCACATTGTCATATTTATCTGAGATTGAGAAATTGAAAAAGGGTACAAAACATATTTTAGTGGTGTGCTTTTATCTTTTTCATATCAATCCAGATTTGTATGATGTGCTTGCTTCTTCATTCCACGACATAGGAAATGGAGCTGAAACACTACATATGCTTTCCTGGGACTAAACCAAATTGGACACACTACTTGTTATTGAATACAAATGTATAGACATATTGGGTAGCTGCAGTCTTAATCACAGTTACTTGCTATATGTTCTGGTAAACAGGACTTATTTTTGAGTAAATGTGCATAAGGATAAAGGTACAGTTAGATCCTATGGATTATTTTCTTTCTATGACTGACCTTTTGTTTGTAGTCTTATTTAAAGTTTGATTGTATTTTAATTTTAAAATATGTTTTAGGTTTGTGATTAGTGTATTAGAACTCTTTATCACAACTGTTTTAAAAGAATTATCAGCCAATGGTGTCCTGAAAATGAATACAGCACAATAATGTTTATTTACCATTCTATTTTGTTTGTACATGTTTGCATATGTTTCTCTCATTCAATCTGTCTGTCATATATCAGCATTGAGATATTTTGTGAATTAGAAGACCAGCATTCTTCAGTTGATGTTCTTCAGGTATGTTGGAGCAAATCCTGTAATTCTCCAGCTGCTATGACCAATCTAGAGGTCACAGAATTAAAGAAGGCAAGAGGAAGCAGTTAGCAAGCTTATTAGCTTATTTTGTCTTGCTTGAGTTTGCCTTCACTAGCTGAGTGACTAGCAGAAATCCAGCAACTCTTTGTGAATATGCCATATTTCAGAGAGCTTCACTAACTGTATTTCTGTTTATAACGATTAAATATGTTGTAATTTTGCTGAGAAAAAAACCAGACAATTTAAAAAAAATTGTCTTTCTTAATATATATGGAAAAAGAAAAAAATAGAAGAAATTGTTAGACCATTGCCTTGCAAATGAGAAATAATTAACCTAGTTTTAAAATACATAATTAAACCCTGTCTACACAAAATAATATTGATCAGTCTTTCCATTAAGTCAATAGAGAGCCAATTGATAAATAGAAAGCAAATACATATTAGTAATCTAAGATAGAAAATGTGGAGTTGTGCTCCTTTCAACATTAAAGAGTGATTTTTTTTACTCTCTTCCCTGTGGCCAGTGTCCTTCATTATTCATATAATTCTTCCAAATTTTGGATATATAATTCAAATGTGAACGTACCTTTGAATGTATTTCAAATGTAATTCAAAGGTATGTTCACATCTTAAATAGTATTGGTTTAAAAATATAATACTTACAAAACCTAATATGTCAAACCAAAGCCATACAATATTTTATTCATTTATTTAACAGTTTTCATAGCCAGCCCATCCAAAGCAAAAGATTCTGAGTAGTTTACCACACACTAAAATCCTAAAAGCAGCAATAATAATAAATCAAATTGTAAGAACATAAAACAACTAGTAAACAAGTCTATTAGTAAGAAATTAAATAATAAATCAATCCTTCCCCAAGGTGAATTAAACTTAACTAGAGTTGAAGGCTTGGTGAATAAAATTGCTCTTAAAGATCTAGAAAGTATGAGAGAAGAAGCTTTACGGACCTCTGGGGTAAAAGTGTGGGGCCCATCACAGAAACCTGTCATTCTGTCCATATTGTTCTCACTTCAGTTGGAGACAGAACTCTTAACGGGTCTAGAGTTAGTTTCACCAATGAGCAGATTTGTTTCTGACAAGGCAGTGTGTGGTTTAAGCTGATGTAACACCATACAGAACTTCAGAGATAGCTACCAGCAGATCAGAATTGGTCTGGAAATTGATTAATAGTTACCATAGTGACTTCAGAAGAAGTGTTACCCTTCAGTGGCTGGTTTAACCAGCTAACAATATCACTGTTGCATTCTGAACTGCATGTAGTTCTTGATTTACATTTGTTTAATGATGATTTGAAGTTACAACAGTAGTGGAAAAAGTGACTTACTCGAACTTGCAATCATCACAGTATACCTGAATTCAAGTGATCGGAATTTGGATACTTGGCAGCTAGCATATATGGTTGCAATATCCCAGGGTCAGTTAATCACCATTTGTGGGCTTTCCACAGATTTTCTGACAAGCAAAGTCAGTGGGAGGAGCCAGATGTGCTTAACAACTAACTGTATGATTCACTGTGATGGTTTGTTGCACAACTCCGGCAAAAAAATTAGAAGAAGTTGTTGCACAACTTCGACAATTCACTTAACAGCTGCATTTTTTACTGATGGAAGTTCCAGTCCTAAGTGTGATCATAAATCAAAAGCTACTTGTAGCTTTTGTCTCCAGATAGTCTTGAAAGTCTTCCCCATATGGCATGCAATACAATAATCATCATTAAAGTATCCTCAGCAGTGGTGGGTTTCAAAGTGGTTTACCACCACTTTGCGTGTACGCACATGCCAAGCTCGCACTTGGCACAAGTGTAGAGGCTTTCCTACTCACATCCTACAATCCCTGTAGCTTCAACAGCTGACGCGCGGCAAATCTGCTGTGCCGTGCAAAGCAGCTGCGCTTCAAAAGCAGGGAATAAAGGTCAGTATGAAAGCCTGGGCGGATGGGCAGGCCCAACAGCAGCTCTCAAAGAGAACTGGTTCGTTCTCGGCTGATCTTCGGCGTTACCGGTACGCCAGAACTGGGCCGAACCGGTAGAATAGCACCATTGATCTTGAGCTATACCAAAATTGAGCAAAGTTGCCTCAGCCAAAACTCAGAAACAGTCTTTCACTTTTGCTTAAGCAGTAAAACAATCTAAGAAGATCCCCAAGTCATGTACCAACTCTAAATGGGACTATGCCTCTCCTCAGCAATTTGATCCCTTTTGATGTACAGTAGTTTTAGCCTTGGAGGAATGGAATATGAGTTTATTTTGCTCCCTACAGAGCCTGATAGCTTTGAGGGCAACAGAAGCACAAGTCTGTATAATATGAGAAAGTGTCCCTTTGCACATTAACATGATAAAGTTAATAACAAGATTTTTAAATCATACTCTGAGGTATCCAGTAAATATGAAAAAAGAATCACGTGTTGAATTAGTTTCTTCCTAAGATAGTAAGAAGCATACTTCATATTCAAACTTTCAGTTTTGAATTGCTCAGTGAACAGCTTAAAATCCTTATCTGATTTGCATGATACACAGTTATATTGTTGCTGCATTAGGATGTCAGTGGAATTGAGATAATGAATGAAATTACATTTATGGCAACCTGTAGCCTAGGTTGGGCTTATCTGGTCCAATGAGGCATCAGTACCCCTCATCATGTGAACCTATGTGGTTCATAGTTAAGCAACCATATCTTCAACGGTGTCTCAAATTCTTTTCAGTTTTTAATAGTCCCTCTCCAAACACACACACACACACACACTTTTTTTGGAGTTGGGAAAGAGATAAATTACAGTGGCTCTGATCTGTTAGTCCATCAGTCTATGTTTCTCTTTTTATTTTATTAACAAGAAGAAAACCATGGTTACTGGAAAAAAAAAATAGTTGCTGTACCAGCTGGGGAGAAAGGGAAGCTGGAAAATCAAAGCTGGAACCACCATGGTGTGACTTCTGTGGTATCCACTATGGTACTTTGTTTACACCCAAGTCTTGTTACGCACTAACATTCCCATTTTCTCAAGTAAAGTGCTGCCAGTTATTTGCTGCTATAAATTGTTATAGATATAAATTGATAAAACATTAATATCACTATTATGGTGGCTATAAAATAGCTGTATATAGGTTGCGATATTTGAGTTAAAAGGGGACATAAAATCTGAAATTCAAATGGCTCCTAAATAAGAATAGTGGAACTACATAGAATGTGAGAGTATGTGTGTCCTGTAATTCATGGAGGCATAGTACTATTCTAGCTTGAAGCTACATTTTTATTTAGCCCTAATGGGTTTGGCTTAATTTAAGAGTAATGTCTTTTGACTGTTGTTTTGCCTTCTGTCAAATGCGAAGCTAGCATTTTAGAGAAGTAGTGAAAGAAACATATTCATAGATTGACTGGTTGAATATAAACTGAAAAGATAGCCAGGAGGAGGCAACTCTAAAAAAACATACTGCTTCCTTGAGAAACTGACACATTTTTCTCATATTGCCTATTATATTGCCCATTTTTTCTGTCAGTAATATTGCTGCATTGCAGGTTTTAGTGTCTATTGATTCTGATCTTTCTAGATTGTGGGTGTATGGACCCACAAGCATAACCATTCTTAATAGGCAAAAATCATTTGACAAATATGTATTTAGTTACTTACTTACAATCCTTACTTATATGATAAAGTGTTCTAGGGAATCCATCCAAAAGAAATTATTTTAGTATCTAGCTCTGTTAATCAAACAATAAGAGAAATAAGCACTTATTTAAGAGTTAAGGTGGACTTCCGTAATTAGCTCAGGATTCTGCATATGGGATAACTGAGAGGAATAGAAAAATAGTATCTATGTACCGTAGATCAGGGGTCCCCAACCGCCGGTCCGCGGGACAAGTCTTACCGGGCCACTGGTTGCTGGGCGCCGCCATCTTTTTTTGGTAAAAAAGTGCTTCCGGTGAGCTTTTCCGGGTAGAAAGCTTACCGGAAGCACTTTTTTCATCAAAAAGATGGCGGCGCTAGCGCTCGGTGAGCTTTTCCGGTAGAAAGCCATTTTTACCTGAAAAAGCTCACCGGGCTTGGCGCCGCCATCTTTTCATCAAAAAGATGGCGGCGCCCAGTTGATGCCGTCGCGGCGGCGCCCAGCTGATGCCGGTACCGGGCCGCGGCGTCAAAAAGATTGGGGATCACTGCCGTAGATGACTAGTGGCTTCTTACATTTCTTTAATGAACCTCTTCTACTTTGTTAACACTGACCGTAATCCTCCATGGAAAAATATATTGTCACTTTTGAATAATTGGCTTTAACTTAGTTTGGCTTTTTTTTTTTAAACCTTCCTGAGATGGATCTAGGCAGAAATGTAACTTTTTTGGTAGGGAATTTCTAAATCAGCAATTTTAAATACTGCTACAAATAATTTGCAAATAAATAAATAAATAAAGAATAAATAAAATAAACTTGTCTTGGGTCCAAGAAAAAGCAATGTATTGCTTTTTCTTGGACCCAAGACAAGTTTATTTTATTTATTCTTTATTTACTTATTGGATTCATACCCACCAGAATCAATCAACTCTTGGCAGCTTACAATGAACATAGCAAAATGACAATTTAAACATCTCCATATAATGCCAACACAAATGACAATAAGTAAAAGAGAATGAAACAATAAAATGGTGCAATAAATTAAGTCAACAAATCATGGAAATGCTCTTTGCAATAATTCAGCTTTTAATAGCTTTCTAAGGACCAGTAGGAAGGAGAGGAGTCTAATTTTTCAATGGGAGGCCATTCCAAAGCAAGGGTGCCACTACTGTATAGGGAAGCCGTGTTGCCTGCCTTTGGCTGTTCTTCCTTTCTGGAAGTGTGGAACCAACAGCCTTCATTCCCTCAATGCAGGTAGTTCTCGACTTATGATCATAATTGAGCTCCGAATTTCTGTTGCTAAGTGAGACAGTTATTAAGTGAATTTTGCCCCATTTTATGATCTTTCTTGCCACATGGTTAAGTGAATCACTGCAATTGTTAAATTAGTAACACTGTTGCTAAGTAAATCTGGCTTCCCCATTGACTTTGCTTGTCAGATGGTTGCAAAAGATGATCATCAAATGATTCCGGGACACTGCAAAAATCATAAATATGAGTCAGTTGCCAAGCATCTGAATTTTATCCCATGACTATTTGACAATTTGGCTGTTTTGGATTTACATTATATTGTGTTAATTAACATTCCTATACATACATACATACATACATATATATATATATATATATATATATATATATATATATATATATATATATATATATATATATATATATATGCATGCTTATAAGAGCAATAATAATAATAATAATAATAATAATAATAATAATATAATAATAAACTTTTCTTCAGTATAATATTTTAATGTCAATAAAATATTATTACTGAGATACAACTCATTTTACATAGGTACTATATATATAAAAAAGGGGGGGCAATAAAAACATTATCAGGGCAACCGGTCTTGACTCAGATCAGGTCCCTGGGCCTTCTCAGTATTTTATAACAAGCATACTGTAATTCCAATTTGAATCGAAATGGCAGATGGTAGCACCTCTCAGACCTCATCCTTGAAGGCAAAAGCCAAATCTCAACACAAACCTAAGCAGGCTAAGGGGACTTCTAAAGCCATAAAGCTTTACAAAAGCAGATAGACAAGCGCACTCGGGAGGCGCACAATGTACCACAGGACTTCTCCTCCTCCAGTCCGTCTGTTTCTTCACACCCTCCTCCTCCCCTAGATCTCTCCCTCATCCAGGCGCAGCTTGGCTCCCCAAGGTCAACAGGCCCAAGTGCCCGGGACACCGACCACGTGAAGGGCTCCTGAAGCCACATTCACTCCAATGGCTGCTGGTCTTCATCAAGGCGATAGTCTCATTGAGGAGGTTCCAGAAAGGATGAAAGCCTGGATGGATCTGGCAATTCGCCAGGGAATCGCAGCGGGGCTTCAACATGCAGTCATGACCAGGGAATACCCTGTGATCACCGATCATGAGTCCCAATTGCTGAGGTCATTGACCAGGTAGGAGCAGCACCATACCCAGGTACATTTACAGGGGGAGGCCCCCCTCCAAGGGCCGGAGGAGGAGGAGGAGGAAGTGGATCAAATTAATCAAATGGAAGAGACTGAATCGGGATCAATACATGATAGTGAGCCCCTGTCAGAAGCAGACCCCTTAAAAAGGGGAATGTCTGAGGATGAGGGTCTTATTCCTGACCAACCTGTTTTTACAGGCTTATTCCGCCCACAGCTTTTCAGATCTCTCTTGTTTAAGGCAAAAAACATTGCACGCCTAAACAAGTCGACTCCGTCCACCACACCAAATCCTTCGGAAGAGGGACCAGAGGATCTGATCTTCAACCAACCAGTAGTTGAAGCAGAGGTGATCCCGGTTCCTCCTATGTTTTCGGACCTGGTACAGAAGCAGTGGGCCTCTGCAGCGGTGTACACAGCCCCCACTGGATATGACAGGAAATATTTCTATCTGGCCCCTGATTTCTCAAAATTATTGAGTACTCCCGAGGTAGATGAACCTATAGTGGGATTAGCGTCCTCCTCCATTCCCAGTGATACGCTGGAGGCATTAAAGCCGGAGGAAAAATGGGCCGAGCTAGCCCTACGCAGAGCTCATCAGTCTGACGCGTGGGCCATCAGAGCAGCCACGGCCGCCTCCTTCACGCGGTCGTCTCTCAGATGGCTCCATCTTTTACAGCAACACGTCCCTAATTCTAATCTTAGAGCGCACCAAGATATCGCTAAACTTATTGCTGCTGCTGAATTCTCAGCTGATGCAACTTATCATGCAGTCAAATTTTCAGCCAGGGCCATTACTTCACATGTCACAGCGCGGCGCTTGCTATGGTTAAAACATTGGCAAGCTGACTTCAAACACAAATCCAAGCTGGCCTCATCCCCCATTGCGGGAGACAGATGTTTGGCCCTTCCCTTGATCTGCTACTAATCGAAACCCATAACAAAAAGAAAATTCTTCCTTCCCTTTTTCGGAAGTCAGATCCTAGAAACCCCCAGTCCTTTCGGAGGGGATCCTTTCGACCCTTTTACCAGGGATCCTTTCACCCAGATACCAGAGACCCCCACCATTCAGACCAGGACAATGGTCAGATAGGTCCGACTCAGTGGACAGGAGCAGAAGGGGTGGTCAATCCAAAAGATCCTTTCGGGGAGCAGGAAATAGGTCCTTTCGGCGTCCAAGATAACTCCCGGGACCCAATCCCCATTGGTGGACGCCTTAAATTATTCGCCGACCAATGGAACTCCTCTACCTCTGATTCTTGGGTCAGAGATACAATTAGATTCGGCCTTGCACTGGAGTTTCAATCCACTCCCCCAGATTTCTTCATGTCATGCCCTCTCTCCAGAGACCTGATTAAGCGTAATCTCATGGAATCGGCTATCCAACATCTACTGGATATACGAGCCATCCAACCAGTAGCTACCACTCAACGAGGGCGAGGTTTCTATTCACATCTTTTCGTTGTGCCCAAAAATTTGGGGGGGTGGAGAGCGATATTAGACCTGAAACGTCTCAACCGTTTCTTAGTATATCGCAAGTTTAAAATGCATACCCTGCAATCAGTCTTACTGGGCATCAGGAAAGGGGACGTCCTCACGTCCATAGATTTGACGGAGGCGTACCTGCATATTGCTATTCAGCCTTCCCACTATAAATTTCTGAGATTCTGTTATAATAACCACCACTTTGAATATGTGGCCCTTCCCTTCGGACTAGCTTCTGGCCCTAAGACCTTCACGAAGGTCCTCGCAGCTCTAGCTGCTCATCTCAGGGACATCCCCGTACGACTTCAGTGTTATCTTGATGACATCTTGATTTTGTCACCTTCCGCCCATCAAGCAGTCAAAGACACTCAGAACACATTACAATCCCTACAAAAGCATGGCTTCTTAATAAATTGGAAGAAGAGTCAATTAACACCATCGACTCGCCACTATCCTAGCCGCCTAGCCCCTCAACAACTCGCATTTACAATGCCACATGGTTCAGTTTCTGCAAATGGTGTACCAAGTGTCGAATTGATCCTACCTCTCCTGTGGCTCAAATTCTAGAGTTCGTACAAGAGGGACTTGACAAGGGGTTGTCACCTAATACGTTGAAAAGACAGGTGGCGGCCTTGGCATCAGTTCTCACTTGTGAAGGCCTATTGTCTCTTTCCCATCATCCACGCATACGGTCCTTCCTTCAAGGAGCCACAAATTTATGCCCTCCAGCGGTACACCGTTATCCCACCTGGGACCTTAACAAGGTCCTTGTCACACTCACTAAGGGCCCTTTCGAACCCTTGAAATCGTCAAGTCTACAATTTCTGACGTATAAAGTAGTTTTCCTTGTAGCGATCACTTCTGCTCGTCGTATTTCGGAGATTGTAGCCTTGTCTGTTAGACAAGATCTTTGTGTTTTCCATGCTGACCGGGTGGTCCTTCGCCCCAATCCTACATTTATACCCAAAATTAACTTGGTTTTTCATAGGGCACAAGAGCTGATTTTTCCTAATTTTTGCCCCAGACCATCACAAGGGATGGAACTGCAATGGCATAGGCTTGATGTGAGACGAGCATTGCGAATATATATCAATCGTACAGCGGCTTTCAGAAAAACGGAGGCCTTATTTGTGTCCTTTCAGCCCAACACTCAGGGATGCAAGGTCTCACCTTCTATGATAGACCATTGGCTACGGGCTGCAATAGTGAAAACGTATCAGACTCAATCCCTTCAAGTGCCATGGGGCATAACAGCTCATTCAACAAGGAGCGCCGCAACATCGGCAGCGTGGGCCACACAGGCACCAATAACTGAAATTTGCCGAGCTGCAACTTGGGCTTCCCCATCGCTATTCATTAGACATTATAAAATTGATGTGTTTGCATCCGCTGAGGCTTCCTTTGGCAGAAGAGTTCTGCAACGGGTCCACAGGGACCAGGAGGAGATTCCAGGCCAGACAGAGTCCCTCCCATAGGACAGGCCAAGCTTTGGTATGTCCCACTACTGGATGCTCTGAACAGCTGATGGGAGAAAGGGTGTTGGTACTTACCTGACACACCCGTTCTCTTTGAGCTGTGAAGAGCATCCAGCCCCACCCTTTTTCCGTCTGTTGGGGTCCTGTTTCGGCCAACGAATTTTTAGGGCATTGAGGATGAGGGCGTTTATTTATCTCATCTTCGCCAAAACTGGGGAACACTGAGGAGGAGTCCCGTGGAGGAGGAGGAGCGTTCCACAATTTAAGCCCAGCCTACACATGCAGAGACTGAAGCACCTCCCACTACTGGATGTTCTTCACAGCTCAAAGAGAATGGGCATGTCAGATAAGTACCAACGCCCTTTTTCTCCCATGAGCTGTTCAGAGCATCCAGAAGTGGGAGGTGCTTCAGTCTCTTCTGGAAAGGCTGGGCTTAAAACTCCGGGACGCTCCTCCTCCACGGGACACCTCCTCAGTGTCCCCCAGTTTTAGCTCAGCCTTCGTGGTAAGAGGTTGTGCACTCCCTGACTGGAACAGTTTTCTGATTCAGGTTTGCTCTTGGGTTATTTCGGCTTTTAAAATTCTTCCCCATTTAATTTGGCCTTTTCAGGCTTGTCCCTCTATTAGGTTACCTCGATTAGTTAAAAAAACAAAACAGTTTCTTTGTAAATAGCTGAGCCTGCCACTCCGCAGGCAGCTTGAGGCTACTGCTTCAGGCAATTACCTCATCTAACTTTCCGATTGCCTTCTCTGCGATCGGAGTGGAGAGCTCACAGCCGCGGCTCACTTCACCTTGCCGTTTCGTCTGACAGCAGCATTTAACTTGCAAGTTAGAGCCTCAGCAGCAGCGGCTCATTAGACGGCTCAGACATTAGCAACGGTGATTCTGCTTCCCACCCTTTTCAACGGCTGGCTCAACTTCGCACCTAATTATCACAGGCGCCATTCCTCACTGGTTTCCCTTTCTGGGGACTGAGGCAGTACCTTTCCACTTTGTTCTCCCTGGGTTTAGCTCTCCCTTGTCTGGCTAACGTTGGATAAGCAGGTTAGTCATTAAACAGGCATTTCTTTGCAATTGCCTTTGGATCATTTCTTTGGACTGAAACTGCAAGTGCCATTTAAATTGCGGGACATTTGGTTTTGATGGGAAAGGATTCACCTCAGAGCCTGTATAGCTGGTTTCCCTTGTTAGGGATCAGGGATCCAGAGTTTTTCTCGCTTGGAGCACTTGGGGGTTTCCCTTGTTGGGGACCCTTAGATACTGTTTACCATATACACAGTTATACATATAGATATAGGCATATGTCTATGTATATGGGCATGCGCATATATGTATGTATGTATGTATGTATGTATGTATATGTTTATAATCTTACTCTCCTGGAGGAGCGTTCTACTTTCAACCGCAGGGGAAGGCATCACCGCAAAGTATAAATATTAACAACAACAATAATAATAATCATAATTTTTTAAAAAAGAAAATTTAAAATTAAAGAATAAGTCCCTAGATAAACCAGTGGGCCCCAAAAAGGCCTCTAAGGCGGCGGATAAGGATGCCCATAGACGGCACCTAGCTTTGGAAAGGCAATTGCAGAATCGAGCCAGGGAGGCAGACAAGATGGCTATGACACAACAATCTGATCAGAACCCAAACCCATTGATGGGGCCCTTGGACTTATCTACCCATCCCAGGCAGGCTGTTTCTGGACAACCCCCCATAGGCACATCTCCTCCAATGAGCACTGCCCAGCCAATCCCAGAGGCAACCTTCACCCCTACGGTCGCCGGCCTAAGACAGGAGGAGGGATTACCTGAGACTATCCCCATCGACATGAGGCAATGGATGGAGATGGCGATTCAAAGGGGCATTGCAGCTGGAGTTCAGCAATCCATCAGGACCAGACACTTCTCGGCCACTTCAGATGCGGGATCCCTGTCCGCTCGATCCTTTGCGCATATGGGACAACATCAAACTCAGGTATTCCCCAATATTCCTAACATACCAGCCCAGGGTCTTCGGGAGGAGGTGGACTTTGAGGATCAGGATGTTTCCATGGAGGGGGGGTCGATCCATCAGATGGACTTGGGGTTGTCAGAGGCTGACCTGCTAGAACGGGGAATGTCGGACGACGAGGGCCTCATTCCAGACCAACCTACTTTTTCTAGCCTTTTTCGCCCGCACCTCTTTAAATCCTTACTGTTCAAGGCAAAGAACACCGCTAAACTAAGCACATCAAACCCTCATCCATTGTCAACAGGGTCTCAGGACGAATCTAAGGATCTAATATTCTCACAACCGGCTAATGAGGCGGAAACTATTCCTGTCCCTCGTATGTTTGCTGATTTAGTACAAAATCAATGGGCATCAGCAGCATCATACCCAGCCCCAACAGGGTACGATAAATGATATAATTTGGCACCAGAGTTTTCAAATTTTCTCAAAACGCCGGAGGTGGATGAGCCCATTGTGGCACTGGCCTCTTCTTCAACCTTTCCCAACAAGGCCGAGGAAGCCCTGAGACCGGAAGAAAAGAGAGCAGAGTTGGCACTCCGTAGGGCACACGTTTCTGACGCCTGGGCCATTAGGGCTGCTACAGCGGCGGCCTTTTTTACACGGTCCTCCCTCCGATGGCTCTTCCACTTGAGGGATATATTGCTGGCGTCAAATGTCAGAGACCACCAGAACATAGATAAAATTATTGCATCAGCAGAATTCTCCGCCGACGCCACATTTAATGCAGTCAAATTCTCGTCTAGGGCCATAGCATCTCTCGTATCAGCACAGAGACTGCTATGGCTCAGACATTGGCAGGCGGATACCAAGCATAAATGCAAGTTGGCATCAGCCCCAATATCGGAGGATAAATTATTTGGCAGTGTCTTGGAGCCCCTCCTTATAGAGAATAGAAACAAGAAAAAAGTGCTTCCCCCTCTTTCTCAGAGGTCTGAAAACAGAACGCCCCAGTCGTTTTGAAGGGGGCTCCTTTCGGCCCTACTATCAAGGCCCATACCTTCCCAGATCTCAGAGAACATCAGGCTACAGGCCCAGTTTTAGACAGGATAGGTCTGAATCTTCCGATAGAGGTCAGCGGGGAGGCCAAAACAGAAGAAACCCCAGAGGCACTGGAGGCCGATTTTTTTCGTCGCCCCAAGTGAGTCCTTGACAGCAGTTCCCATTGGAGGGCAGCTAAAATTGTTTGCTAATCAATGGGACAGCTCCACCTCTGATGCGTGGGTCAAGGACACTATTAGGTTTGGTTTGGCGCTAGAGTTTCAATCCTCCCCCGAACTTTTTCATTAGGAGCCCTAGGTCCACGGACCCCATTAAGAGGGTGTTGATGCAGGAGGCTATCAATCATCTTCTACATATTCGGGCCATTAGAGAGGTCCCATCTGAATAGTGGGGTCAAGGCTGTTAGTCTCTATTGTTTGTGGTCCCAAAGAGTTCGAGGGGCTGGAGGGCAATTCTGGACCTCAAACGTCTGAACAGATCATTGGTTTATCGAAAATTCAAGATGACTACTCCAGTCCATTTTGCTCAGCATCAGAGAGAACGATGTCCTGACCTCTATAGATCTCACAGAGGCTTATCTACATATACCAATTAGACCTGCTCACTACAAATATCTTAGATTTTTCTATTGTGATCGGCACTACGAATATATCGCCCTGCCATTCGGTCTGGCTTTGGCCCCTAGGACTTCTACCAAGGTCTTCGCGGCTTTGGCTGCCTCACTCAGGATCAAATCTATTCGCTTACAATGTTATCTGGATGATATTTTAATTTTGTCATCTTTCAGACATCAAGCAAAATTGGATACCAAGATTACTCTGGAGACCCTTCAGGGTCATGGCTTTTTCATAAATTGGGATAAAAGCCATTTGATCCCCTCAACTAGATTAGTTCATTTAGGGGCAGTGATAGATACCATGGAGAGCAAGGTCTTTCTCTCTCAGGACAGGTTAAACAGTATCCAGTCTTTGGCCAGAGAGATCAGAGCCTTAAAGAGGGTTTCCCTGGCAGTGCTGTCTCAACTGTTAGGGAAACTGATTTCTTGTATTTCCATTGTGCCTTAGGCTCGATTCCATTCTAGAGAGCTGCAATGGTTCCTGCTACCTTTCCAGCGATCCGGAAGAGCCACTTCCAATGTCTGGATAAAGGTACCGCACAATGTTCTCCGATCGCTCCGCTGGTGGTTGGAAAAAACGATAAACAAGGGGTGTCCTTTCAAGGAACCTTACAGGGCAACAATCACAACTGATGCCAGCCTGGTAGGATGGGGAGCTCACTTCCAATCCCACACTGTGCAGGGAATTTGGACTATTTCCGAACAATCACAAAGCATCAACCTGTTGGAGCTGCAAGCAGTTCACCTGGCCTTACGCAGTTTTCTACCCCTTTTCCAATCATGTCACGTTCTGGTCTTGACAGACAATATCACAACCAAGGCCCACGTAAACAGACAGGGGGGTACCCATTCCAAACTTCTGATGCTGGAGACAGCCAAGTTGTTCAAGTGGGCCGAGGCCAATCTGTTTTCGCTCAAGGCAGAACACATAGCAGGGGCCTTAAACACACAAGCGGACTGGCTCAGCAGGGCCACGATAGATCAGGCAGAGTGGCGCCTACACCTGGCAGAGTGGCGCCTACACCAGGAAGCAGTGCGGAGGTTTGGGCAACCGGTGATCGATCTATTTGCCTCTCCTCTCAATGCCCAATTGCCCCGGTATATTTCAAGGTACCCGACTCAGGGGACGGAGGCCATCAATGCCCTACGATGTCAGTGGCCTCCCGGACTTCTATATGCATTTCCTCCACTCCCGATAATACCCAGGTCGATCCAGAAGTTATTGGAGGAACGAGCGGAATTGATATTGGTCGCCCCTTACTGGCCCAGGCGAACGTAGTTCGCAGATTTACAGGACCTGTCGAGAGAACAACCTTGGAAAATTCCACCGTTGAATGTTTCCCTCTCCCAAGGGCCGATACTTCACCTGAACCCACAATGGCTCAGTCTAGCCGTATGGAGGTTGAGCGGAGCCGTTTAAAGGCCCAACAGATTTCAGAGGATGCTATTGCCACCATTCAAGCATCCAGACGGTCCTCAACAAATCATATATACGAGGCCACATGGTCAGCCTTCTGTCGCTGGTGCCAGGGGTCTAAGATCGACCCAACTGCCCCATCAATAGGACAATTATTGGACTTTTTACAGGAGGGGTTGACCAAGGGCCTATCTGGGGTGACCTCCGTTCCATAGCGCACCATCCACATGTCCGCAGCTTTCTTAATGGTGCTGAAAACTTACGACCTCCTGTAATTCACCGCTATCCCACCTGGGACCTCAACAAGGTGTTAACCGCACTTACAACTGGCCCGTTCGAGCCTTTAAGAACCACTAGTCTTAAATTCCTGACATATAAGGTGGCCTTCCTAATTGCAATCACATCAGCAAGGAAGATTTCTGAATTGGCGGCATTGTCAATGAGAAAGGACCTGTGCGTGTTTCATGTGGACAGAGTGATTCTCCGAGTGGATCCATCGTTCACTCCTAAAGTAAATTCAGCCTTCCAACAGAGCACAGGAGTTGGTCCTTACAAATTTTTGTCCAAAACCATCTCATAGACTGGAACATCAATGGCATCGACTTGACGTTCGAAGGGCCTTAAGCATCTATCTAGACTGCACGGCGGCATTTCGAAAATCTGAGGCTCTATTCTTATCCTTCAATCCATCCACTTTAGGACAAAAGGTGTCGTCGACGAGCATCGGTAGATGGTTGAGAGCCACCATAGCTAAAAGTTACAAATGCCAGTCCATCTCAGTTCCTCAAGGCATTACAACCCACTCAACAAACTGTGCGGCAACATCAGTAGCATGGGCCACACGGGCTTCCATAGACGAAATTTGCAGAGCGGCAGCTTGGGCTTCACCATCTCCCTTTGTCAGAAATTATAAAATTGATGTCTATGCCTCAGCAGATGCTTCATTTGGCAGAAGAGTCCTGCAGAGGGTCCACAGAGTTTAGGAGTGGATTTCGATCCAGATGGAGTCCCTCCCTAAGGATAGGCCAAGCTTTGGTATGTCCCACTTCTGGATGCTCTGAACAGCTCATGGGAGAAAGGGCGTTGGTACTTACCTGATACGCCCGTTCTCTGTGAGCTGTGAAGAGCATCCAGCCCCACCCATTTCTTTCCGTCTGGTGGGGTTCCGTTCCAGTCAGGGATCTAGATTAGGTGATGAGTCCCGGACTTTGGCACTCAGTCTTTGCAAAACTGGGGGACGCTGAGGAGGTGTTTCGTGGAGGAGGAGGAGCGTCCCAGAGTTTTAAGTCCAGCCTTTCCAGAAGAGACTGAAGCACCTCCCACTTCTGGATGCTCTTCACAGCTCACAGAGAACGGGCGTATCAGGTAAGTACCAATGCCCTTTCTCATGCAACACAGAAAATGCAGGTGCTGCTGTGTCGGCTTCACTAGTGTCTCACTGTTAAGGGACCAACCTAGCCTACTTGTTAGCTGCACACCCAGAAACTTGATGCTGCTAATCATCTCCACAGGTGAATCATTAATACATAAAAGTGTTTGGCTGTGTCTGCCTTTTATGAAATTGACAATGACCACTTTATTTTTTTCTATGTTTAAAACGAGGCTGTTTTTGTTACATCAGTTCACCAAATCCTCTACTTCTTTGTGGTAAACACCTTCATTGTCATCTTGAATAAGGCCCACTACTAAGCATGTGTAAATTCTGAAAGGCTCACTAGAAGTGGATCCATTAGGTACCTGAGGCAGGCTAGCAAAATCTGATTGGCTGATTGGTAGTGACAAAGTTCTTTGGCCAACTGGTCCACAGGTTAGAGCATCTCAATTAAAAGTTGAGTTTGCCACAAGTTTGGGAGTTTCTCGAAACAGCCTACTAAGTGCCATCCCCATATCTTCCTTTACCTGACAATATACCACTACAACATCCATCCTCTTGCCAGGAGCGACTCATTCTTACCTTGCTGTGAATTTGGGAGTGTACATGCCTCAATTAACCACAGTAATATAATAATAATGAAAGAGCAAAATAACCAATACCCAAGGTCAACTATTGGAAACCCACTCAGTTGGGCTTTACTGTTAACACCCTCAACTCACTCCTCCAAGTCATCAACACACCCATTCTACAATATATCTTTCAATAAATGAGAATATTTGTAGCTCAGGGTTGAAATGAGGGATCCCTGATGCTCTCTGAGCTTGCTTGTTTTCTTGCAGATGTTTCATTACACACACCCCTCCAGCTGGTAGAGTGGGGATTTTCTCTCAGTTTATATTCTAGTGTCTTGCCCTGTCAGTGTTGGCGGGTGGTCTTAGGTATTCTTTGGTTGGGCTGTTTATTGCTGGCTTCTTTGCTATTTCTTGATTGGGGTATTTTTACTTGATTGTATCTTGGAGTTAATCTATGCAGATCTGGGTGCTGATTGCTGTTGGAGAGGTGTTTGGGTTTTTTTGTTCCCTTTTTGGCTAGTTGATTGTCTCTTTTGCCTAGCCTATAGATATTGTTAATGTTGGCTAATTTTCAGAGTGCCAAGCTTCTAGAAATTCCCTAGTGTTTTGGGGACTTGGCTTGGTCTAGGATGGTCACATTTTCCCAATTGAAACTATGGTTGTCTGTCTATATGTTGTAAAATGAAAGAGTTTTCATCGTGTCTTTTGACTGCTGGTTGATGTTCATGGATGCCTTCTGCCAGTCTTCTGCCTATTTGCCCTACATTGGGTAATGAAACGTCAGCAAGAAAATAAGCAAGCTCATAGAGCACCAAGGACCCGATATATATCTTCCTCTTTAAATAATGCAAATCTAGAGCACGTAGGTGTATTCTCATCTCACCCTAGGCCTCTAGACTTCTCCCACCCAATGTGGACATGCAGATTTGGAGTTAGCTACAGATTTGGAGTTAACTACATCATTGGGGGAAGTTGGCCTATCCGTAATCCTGAGCATTCAGACCCATTGACTACTATTGTCTCCAACTAGGCAGGACAGCCATAGATACTTATTTCTGAGCCACCCACTCCCAGAGGTGGGCTGCACATACTTTAATGACCACTTTGCCGAAAATGTGAGTGCACACATGCCCCCTTTGCGCGGCTTGCGCATGGCTGCAAAACCACAGGAATTTCCTGCGCACAGCAGCCAGGGTGAGTTGATCAGGCGAGACACGGAAATCAGCTGGGCTGTGAGGGTGGGGCACGCGAGCAAAAACGTGACATATATAGGACGGGATAGCACCTGGACGGGTGGGTGGGCCCAACCAGTACAGGGGAGCCAGTCCGAACCGGCAGCAGCCACCACTACTCAGTCCTCTGTTAGTGGCAGTCTGGCCAAATGTCCTAGAGTTGTAATTATCTATCTGTTGAAAGATAGACAAGACATGGTTGAATTTTTAACTTAGCTATAATGAACGAGTTCTTTCTTGCTCTCAGTTGTCCATTCATAAAAGAAAGGAATGTTTTCTTATGCAGATGAATAAAGTGGGGATTGTAAAATGTATTAGGGATAAGTAATGCTTTTAAGTTCTAATAATTTGGCCATAGTAAAAAAGCATAATCTGCAATGATTTAAATTTTATCTTCCATGACTAAGCTAGTCCTGTGGTAATCTCTTAGCCTTTGCAATTGAAATGTTATGCTGTATTTGTCCAGGTTTGCTAGTTACCTTTAAGCTTTAGAATTTTTGAGTAGGCAATTATTTTCTCATCTTGTCCTATTTTTCATGTTATTCTGTGCCTGAACCACTGTTTTGCATAACAGCTGTAGATTTCAGTTAATAAATAATTGGAAATCTTTCTTCCCTATATTATGATATGCATTTGCAGGAAAATAATAAACATTCCTGCTCTTTTAAATGTATTGTGCATTGTATCCTTACAGCAGCTGAAGATTTCACACTTCTCAGGATTAAAAAGTGCATCTAATCATTTACACTTAAATGTAGCAGATTTTATAGTGGTGATGAAAAATGGATTTATGTTGTTATTATGAATAGCAAAAGGTAAATACAAAAGGCATTTTCCTTTGAATTGCTGGATAGAAATACTTTCATTTAATGGCAGATCCCCAATGTGAATCCCTTTGAGTCACCAATACACAAAGCACTAGTACCATCATCTTTATTTGCAAAGACATCTATAGCCTTCAAATAGTATTAAAGGCATGGCAGCATTCTGGGAATTTTTTTATATATCTGACATAACTATTTTGTGGATGCTCAAGATTCCTCAGCAGCAATTTTGGCCTACAACACATTGTCAAAATTTCCAGTATGTCCACTAGATGAAAATTTGGGAATCGATGCACTCATATATTGACAATGGATTCTAGAAATGTATGTATATATGTTTTTATGTAAGCATGTATGGGTATGTGCAATATAATTTTTCAGTCTGTATTTTGATAGCACACACATTTTGTATTTTAGATAAAACAAGTATTTATCTTAAAGAGGAATGAAACCTCAACTCTTCTGCAGAATTATTTTAAGATACAGTGAAGATATTTTGCCTTGATTAAATTATCAAACTCATGTGTGTTTTTTTTCCTATGAGTGCAGCCCCTTCTCTGTTCTTCATCCAAGATTTGAAGTTGCTTTTAAACTTGCTGATTCTGAATTATAATTATTGTTCCCAATTTTAAATGAAATGGGAAATTAGGTTTCATAGTACATTTCCAGATTTAGATGCTATATATGCCATAACAGGCACAACAAAATGGCTCATATTATGATTACCCAACTATTACCATTATTTCTCTTTATTAATTGCCAGATTTAATTATAATTATGTGAAATTTTAATTTTTGAATAATTGTCTTGCAGCTGTCTAGCGTATACAGTATTTTTATTTTGCATTTTATTATATATGTTTTATTCAGACTGCATTTTAGTTTGTTTTATTATAAACTACCCAGAGAGCTAGAGCTTTGAACATTTTTAATTTTTGAAATAAAAATTTAGATAAAAGATAGACAGGCAGAAAGGCAGACATCCATAGATATTTCATATAAATTTTAAAAATGCAAATACGTTTTGAAGAAAAAATAAACTTACATATGAAGATGTCTCCCAAAATAGAACAATGCATGAAAATAACTGATAAATTAGAGTAGAAAAATATACACTGCAAGAATTGTATTGCAAATTATGCCATATACATTTGTTTATCTACGTGCCCTTTTAAAGGAGAATATTATATAATTCTTTTTGCTTTTAAATGAGAATAATAAAAGTCAGATATGCCCCTAAGAAGCAAACTGAACAAAATATATTTGAATTACTATGATTCATTTGCTTATGGGAATTGCTCAGATAAGACGAACATTGTTTTAAATTTAGGAGAAAAATGTCATATAATGAAAACAGAAAACAAACTGAACAAAAAACAAGCAATTGCTAATAAATAGTAAAAAAATATTTTTCAGGATGATCAAAAAAACCAGCAATAATGACATATTCCACATTCCCCAGAAAAACTATTTGAGATCTCTAGATAAATGCTGCAGTTTACATGACGAGGTAGCCCATTTCATATGATCAACTAGCAGTCTACCCTCTTTTCTTAAAAATACCCACATATGCATCTGAATGAGCTATATTCATATCCCTAATTCTCTGTGTAGAAGCTTTTCTTCTAAAAACAGACATGCAGAATAGAGGAAATAAACTAGAAAAGGGTTTAAAAAATAGTTATTATAAAATAGCTAATTGCAGCAGAATGTACAGAAGCATTCAATACATGTTGTAAGAACATGGACTAGGTCTTAACTAGTTAGGAATAAAAGGTATTACTACCCAACTTTTTTAAAAAGTCGAAGCAAGGCAAGCAAAAAACAGTGGAGGTGTAATTACTTTGTGACTTTTTTTAATTAGTTAGTCAAATCTACAGCCTGGAATTTCCTAATGGTTGCTTTTCCAAGTATTAGTAGGTCTAGCCCAGCATAGCCTTTTTTTGTCCCCGAGGTTTGGGGATTTATCTCTGGGATTCAGGAGATTGGCTCAGTTTGGCTAGATTCTACTACTCTCTCTGTCTTTTCTTGCCTCTTCTTTCATCTGGAGTCCTCTCTGAGCTTGATTGTTTGATTGCAGAAGCTTCATTACCTAAGTAGATAACATCATTAGTGCTAGCGTTTGTGGGGTTTGTTAACCCTGTTTATATTGGTATTGGTGGGTGGGTGGTTTGCTCTTTGGTAGTGCCTTGATTGGGATATTGTTTTTTCCTTGGTTATTTGTCTGGTGTAAATCTCTGCTTATCTGTTAGTTACTGGATATGTTCTGGTCATTCTGTTTCCTTCTCAGCTTTTTTATTGAATGGTATGTAAATGTGGCTTATCTCTGTCTATTTAATATCTTACATTGGAGCAGATAGAGGTACTCTGACTTGTCTAAGGAAATTGCAGCTGGTATTCTTGCAAAGGGGAGACCTTATATTTCACAGTGCCATTATTCACTGAAATATTCTGTTTATGTTGTTTGTTTCTGTTTACCTTTTCACTAATTGCTTTCTGTAGGCCGTTTCAGAGAGATGCCCCACAAGCATAGAATGCATTAGCATTTCAAGGGTAATGAATGGGCAGGCGGTAAGAAGCATTACAGAACCTTTGAATAGCAGCTGAGCTGGTGCTTTTAAGCAATGACATCCAGGTCACTGAAGTGGAAACTGGTAAAGGAAACATTAATTTGTTTTATGCAGTTCTCTTCCTGATACCATCTGCCAAGTGATTACAAACACAGACACTGAGCAAATGATCTATAGTTTTGGTATTTAGTAATATTATTAGACAGTCTATTTTTCTTGGAACTATAAACACATAAATATGCATATTTAGAAAAATTATTTTCATTACAGAAAACTAGCATGGGAAATTATATTTAGTTTCACACTTCTTGCTGTTATTATGCATTTTTATATATCTAGAAAATTTGCTTTGGTAGAGTAGTACAGTATGAAAAGTAGCAGAGTGGGTTTTTCAAATGTTTGATTTAGTAACAGTAAACAGATTGAAGGTAAAACAGGGTTACTCTATTACTTCATATATTTCTTAAACAAATATATGTAACGCTGTTTGATATACCAAGTGATGCAATTGATATGTAACTAGATTGTACATTCATTAATATCTTTAAAATAATATAATGAATTATATTAAAATAGAATACTGTAGAAAATAATAGAAAACAAAAATAAAAAAAATGTTTAACCTTCACCTTTTTTATATAGGCTTCATTTAAGTAGCAAATAGGCCATTGGATAAAGTACTATATAAATTGTTCCATTTCAAATCCACATATTTGCTAGCATTTCCACTTCTGTATGCATGTATCCAATTGTTTAGAGCAAGGTGTTTTCCATTGGTTTGAAAAAAAAATGGTTTTCATTTGCATAAACAACAAGAATTTTACAGAAGTAGGAGCAAAGATACCTTGGGCATAAAACTGGAGGGTTTTTTCCTTAAAAAAGAGAAATAAATGATTATACTTTTGATGAGTACAAAACAAAATATAAATATTTTGAAAACTAAACAGTTATGGTGCTTAGGCAAGTAAAGATTATCCTGTCCATATCCCGGATGCAGAATCCTAACGTGCACTATTAATTTGTCAGTCTGTTGTTTCAACAAACAGCTTGTGCTTGCCTTTGGAAGTTGTTCACGTACAAGATTCAGGATCTTGGATTCATTTTAATCTTGGGCTTCGTAGTAGTCTGACCTGATTTCTACTTTGCTGACATTTGACTACAGGTAGTCCTCAACTTACAAACTTAGTGACCGTTCAAAGTTACAAAGCAGTGAAAAAGTAACTTACGAGTTAACGATCATTGCAGCATCCCCATCATCATATGATCAAAATATGGATGCTTGGCAATTGGCATGTATTTATAACTGGCTAGGAAATTCTGGATGTTGAAGTCCAAAAGTCTTAAAATTGCCAAGGTTGAACACCCCTGGTTTAGAGTAAGAACCCAAGGTTTAGATTAAGAGATCTTAGACTAACAGCCTAAGATCCAGCATCAAGAGTGGCCTGAGAGGTACGTTTAGAAAATTTACAAGCGGGCTCAGTCTTCTATCATTATCATTCCCAAGCATGTAATACTTATTAAAATCTTGCAATCTCTCAATTTAATGCACCTTAGTTTAGCACAGTTTGGATTTCATTGACAGATTCTGCTAGATGCAGAGGGTTCAATAGATGCTGCCCAGTTCCCAGTCCTTTGGAAGTTCCTCTGACTCTTGGACCAGCTCAGTCTATAAAAGTAAGTGATTGTTCTGGCTGTAGTGCTTATCCTCATTTTGTTGAATTTGTCTTTGGCATGCCAGTCTACTACACTTATAGTTGCCAAAGGTGACCAAATGTCTAGTGTTTGAAATTGCTCCATGGCTTCAGCTCAATTTTTGGGCTTGTGCGGGATGGGAGTTGTATGGGAGTCTTGTTTTGCTCAAAATTTCACTTCAAAGACATTCAGCTTTACCAGGTGACTGTTTCATCCACTAGTTTGTTAAATCAAGGGTTTATTGTCTGCTGAATGTGATTCACATACTAATATAAACTAATCAAGATTTGTCTAGTCTGGTTAATTGGATAGTGTCACTGAATTGAGTGTAACTCCTGATAGCTATATATACCATTCTTGGCAATTTGTTTTAACTGCAGAATTATAGGTCTTCCAAGGATAATCCAGTATTTTCTATTATTAGTGTTATTATTATAAATATAATCAGAAAAAGAAGCAAGACAAATATAGAAAAACAAATTATAAATGGAAGACTAGCAAGGACTGTAAAAATAAGGGGAAAATGAAAATACATGTGTGTCAATGTGTGTGTGCTGTACAGTGTAAATCAATATTTTGTAAATCACTATTTGAATCAGATTTGGTAAATTTAAAAAAGGGGAAAAACATAAATATTATAATATAATATATATTATACTACTTGTTAGGAGAAACTAAAACTTTGGATGTTGTGTAAATCCATTTGTGAAGTTAGAATCAAAAAACAGTTTCTAAGTTGAATTAATTCTGTATCAGATTTTATTTTTTAAATATGAAGTTGGTTTTGATGTTGATGTATGTATACCCATTACTTAATTTGGCATTTTCTATCAAAGTTATTATTCCTATTTTCCAATAAGAAGCATTCCAATAATTTCTTTAATCTTGTCATCTGTCTCTTCTTCCTCCTCCT
This sequence comes from Notechis scutatus, assembly GCF_049901735.1. Classification (NCBI taxonomy): domain Eukaryota; kingdom Metazoa; phylum Chordata; class Lepidosauria; order Squamata; family Elapidae; genus Notechis; species Notechis scutatus. Next base: position 199,547,873 of record NC_142010.1, on the reverse strand, counting down.
CCTTCTTACCCCCCCCCCCCAATTCCTGAATATAATAAGTTGTAGTCCAGTATTCACTTGTATCACAAACCCAGATCTTCTACATATTGTCTCAAAGGATTAGTCTGTCTTTAATTTAGGACTGATTAGTTTCGCTTGCATTCTATGATACTCTTAGTAATCGTTCTATAGAATCTGTAATTTAAAAACCTCTGACTTGTTCTTTTACTCTTTGTCAGTGTCCGCCTTTCACAATCATATCTTACTACTTAAAATTCATTACTTAACTTTTAAGATAATAATTTAATAATAATAATTTTCATTATTATTTTAAAAATTTGTTTCCTTATGCACCTGTTGACTGAATTGTTCTCCATCTCATGGTGTTATCAATTTTATTTTGAGGCTGTCCACTGAGCGACATCCATATGTGGAATTTGTATTCTTACTGCTTAAAACAGACATTGGCGATGAATAAAACATTTTCTTCACAAAACTTTATTAAATACTTTTCTATATAATTATGTTCATCCAGTTCAAATCCTCTTGTGATTCCCCATTCCTCCATTCTACCAAGTTTTGCGTTAGTGATACTACTTTTTTGATGTTGCATTTAGCCTTGTAGTTTGTAATAGGAGTCTTTGAGATATTTTTACTAAATATCAACTAATTTTAGCAGACGTTGTCGTTTATGGGTTCTAACACAGCATAAGCTTAGTAAACTTCTTTTTGAATGTCGTTTCCATGCCATTCCTTGAAATGGATTTGAATTAAAATTACCCAGAGTTCTTAAATTGACTTAAAAGCATCTAATTTGGTACACTTCATTTCCATTTTGACAGTTTCAGGTTTTCCTTGGTTTGTGATTCTTGCATTTTGCAGTTTCTATGTATGTCAAAAAATTATCTCTGTACAGTACTGGCATTATCAGTGAAAATGCTTTTTTTTGGCTCTGGTCTAGCCACATCATCATTTCTGCATCTATTCATGGAATTTTAATATTTAGTATTCTTTAGTGTTCTTCAGTATTTCAAGGAGTGCCTTTCAACACAAAATAGGTGTCAGCTTGATCAGTTTAGCATACAATAATCTCTGTAAAGTTATGTGTTTTTGCATCATTGTAATCAACTTTAGGAGATTCTATTCCTAATTTTTATATACAACTATATTTTTGTATAATTATTGACTTACAAACATTCATTTAGCAAACGTTCAAAGTTACAATAGCACAGAAGAAAGTGACTTACAACTGATCCTTGCATTTGCAGCATTGTCATAGTTACATGATCAAAATTTGGGCTCTTAGCAACCAGTATGTATTTTTAATGGTTGCAGTGTCCTGGGGTCATGTGATCACCATTTTGACCTCCCACCCAGCTTCTGGAAAACAAAGTCAATAGGAAAAGCCAACTGCAGTGATTTGCTGAAGAATGGCAAAAAATGGTTGTAAAATAGATTACAATTCACTTAACAACCTCCTTGCTTAGCAGTGGAAATTATGGTACTAATTGTGATCATAAGTCAATGACTATGTGTAGTCTCAACTTTTTTTTGATATGTGTAATGGCTATGAAATTTGATTGTGTGTATTTTATTTTTAAAAAACTTTATAGTTTATAGTCTATTTTAATTTTTGTTATTTTTTTGTCTATTCAACAAATAAATAACTTTCCATGTCTTGTATATTATAGTACACTTTTTCATAGTTTCATAGTAAGTTTCAATATTTAGAAAACTGTTCTAAATTACGTTTTTAAAAACGTTTGGGTAATGTTAGATTCACCAAATTAGAAGGAAATCATATAAAAAGACCATATAAATCAGATGTCAACTAAACATCCTTCAAGAAGAAGTCAGAAAGATGGCCTACTTTGGATGAGAGAGTTTAAGCATTTAGTATTGGAGAGGATAATGTATGTATTAACCAGACAGATAGTCTTTACCCATCTTTGCCTTCTAGTAGTATTGAGTTTCACTTGTCATTATCCAAAACCAGCAGGTTTTTAAACATCGGGGTGAATGAGAGTATACTTTAGTATGACTTGATATTGCTAGTTTTGAGAAAGCTGAATCATAGAGTGCCATTTGGTTTTCTAGAATTGTCTTTCATTTTGCAATGTATAGTTAAACATATGTACATTTCAGTATCCAGCAAAATGCATAAAATTATTGCTTATATAAACAGTATTCAATCTGCCACTTTAAATGCTAATTGTTAACTTGTCCTTTTCAGCAGTTCACACTTCTATTTTTATTGTTGAGCTGCTAATGCTTAAAAAGGTGATAAAAAACATTTAAAGACTACAGTTCTTTAAAATGAAATTTATTGGGTACAATCAAGTCCACTGCATCTTTAACTCCCCCATCTCTCCTTTTCCTCAGGGCATCTAAGCATGTGGCTGAACACCAGATCATTACAGGTAGTCCTTGTTAACAACTGTCTCATTTAGCAACTATTTGCACTTACAACAGTGATGAAAAAAATAAGTTTATGACCAATTCTCTCATTTATGACTTCACAGGTCTATAAAGCAAAGGAAAACTAAAGTAAGAATATAAGCACAATTATGGTTTCATTTAGTAGTAGCTCCACTTAATATCCAAGTTGTCCATTCCAGTTGTGGTCATAAATGAGAAGTACTTGTACACAGAATAGATGTATATTATCTAAACATACATAGTGTACAGTTAGACAAATCTGTCAAACTTTGTTTTTCTCCTCATTTTTTAAAAAAATGGCAAGCATACATATTTTTAAAAAGAAAATAATATGTACAATATGTTGGAGATATTAAATTATCACAAGTATTTTAAACTTTAGAGAGAAATATTTATCTGTGTGCACATTTTATAATTTTCCAAGATGCTACACTATAATTCCTTAAACATTCATATCATTCATATAAAGTAGAGTTAACAATAATGCCAGATTTTTAAAAAGCATTATATATGAATCAGTTCTTTGCATGCTCGTTCATTCAAATCACATGATTTGCAAGTGTTAAATTCCATTTGTTTCCTTTCAGTACCGTAAGAGAAATCTGGAAATAGAATAGAAATTATGCCACATTTTCATCTGTGAAATTCTTGGATCAGCTTTATTTTCAAGAATGCCTTTGAGATTGAGATGAACATATCACTTGCCAGAAAAAAATTAAAACAATGAATACTACATCAGTGTTTAGTTTGGAAATGTTCCCTGTCCTTTGGAAGGGCAAAATGAGCAGAAATATTAGGGAATACATGGAAGAAAGGGGAAAGAATACATTGCAGATAGTATTCTGATAAATCTGTGAATGGTCAAGCTCTCTTTTGCAGTGGTTTTACAAGAACACCCTTAAATGCTCTTAATATTTCCATTGTATCCACCAGATAAAAAGTTGAGGACCTGCCTTGAAACTATTACATAGTTTCTATTAAACTATTACATAAAAATTACATAGAATGCAGTAATAATATCACAAAATTGTTTTCTTTGGTTTTGTTTGGTTTTGTTTCATTTTTGAACCAATCCAAGCTAGTGATGCCCTTCTCCATGCTGCTGCGAGAGTCCAGGCTAGGGAAAATTCCTCCTCCTTTGTCATAGGGGCTGAGTCTGTCAAGCTGATAAGACTTGCCTCTCTTGTCATTGCACCCAGCTTTTGACTCAGCCCCTCATTAGGGAAGGATGTGTCTCTAAGAGCTGTAGCTAGTTGCTCTTGAAAAAACATAGACCAACAAAAATTAAATATCAGCTGCTCCTGGGGATCCGGTGGAGCCTGTGCCATCGCGGAGAGCGGGAATCCGCTCTCCTACAGCACCGAGGCTTTGGCGCCAGGACGGCAACACAGCTAGTGATGTCCTGAATTATTCTAGGTCACACTGCACATCTAGAGTTTTCTTTTTCAGTTTTAGGGCAATGGTGTTGGGAGATGTTACTATCAGTCCCTTGCCATACCCTGATTATGTGATCATACCCTGTTAACTCTGGAGTTTTTTTTAACCTGTTCCTACCACAGGAAGGGAAGCCCTATTCAATCTCCCTTGTAGCTGAAAGACCCATTGGATTACAGAAGGAATTTGTGATGCTTCTGAAATTCTGATGCAAGGTTTGACCGAGGCCTTGATTATTGCTTGGAATGAGCACATGGCAAAGGCCTTGGATCACATTGCACCTGAGTCAACAGTCTGCATGGATCCCTGTGGGCCTCTTGATTTTTAATTTCTCAAGAAGCCATTGATGGATCTCAACATTTTTCATTTCTTTCCAGTCTTCCCTTGTTGTAAAAAGTTAAAGGGAGATTGGCAGGCTTGCCGTTCCAAAGGTCCCGAGAGGAAGAAGATATTTGGATCTTTTTTCAGTTGGGTTTCAGGCCAGATTATTGCACTGCTAGTGGTTGACCTTGAACAAGTTTAGGATAGGGTATTGTATCCATGCTGATTCTCTTTGATCTCTCAGTGGCTTTTCAATATAGTCAGTCATGGTATCTTTCAGGAGCGACTCAAAATGTTGAAAATAGGGTGTACTTTTTTATGGTACATTCTCATTTCATGGTACATAGTTCTCATTTCTTCTGAGGCCAGTTCCTTTCAGTATTGATAGATACTGTCCAAGATTCAGTCCTGGATTATCGGATGTTTTGAGGCTTGAGTTTCTCTCCGTCCTATTTAGCATCTACTGGAAATTTCTGGGTGAAGTCATTCATCAGCATAGGTCTAAATACAATCAGTATACTGGTGGTATTTATACAGTTCTGCCCCAGATTGTACAAATGTTTCCTTTTGAGGTTCTTTTTCAGTGCCTGAAGGCTCTGGGACTCTGTCTGAGTAGAAGTAAGATCTAATTTAATCCTAGAAAACCAAGAGATTGTAGGTTTTAGGGCCTCCCAGTTCTGAAGATTTTCTATCTTTGGCTCTGGGTTGGGATAGCACTCCTTCAGACAGAATTGGTGTGCGATTTGGAGATTCTTCTGAGAAGCAAGTGGCAGCCAAGGCCAGCAGGACCTTTGTACAAATCCATCCATCGGTTGCATCAGTTTCTGTTCAACAATCACTCATGCTTTACTTATCTACTTTATGTAACTTTACTTTGGATTACTGCAATGTACTCTATGGCAGGGGTTGCCAACCTTTTGGACCTCAGGGACCACTAAACTCATACTTTTAGATCCCAGGGACCACTAACTGGTTCTGTGGGTGTGGCCTAATTTGTGGGTGTGGCTTGGTGGTCACGTGACTGGCTGGGCATGGCTTGTATGTAAATATTATAAATATTTATATAAATATTGATTTTTTTATAAAAAAGAGCAACTTTTATCCAAAATCAGGCAAGGCAGGCAGATTGAGTTGCTCACAGACTCATTCAGAAATCTATCTATCTGCCATTGGCTAGCTCAGTCTGTCACATAAAATTTACTTGCAAGCAAATTCATAAAATTTGCTAGCAAGCAAACTCACAAAATTAACTCATAACACACCATGCATGTAAATATTGAATTTTTTATTTTAAAAAAGAGCAACTTTTACCCAAAATCAGGCAAAGCAGGCAGGCAGATTGAGTTGCTCACAGAATCACAGATTCATTCAGAAATCTATCTATCTGTCATTGGCTAGCTCAGTCTGTCACATAAAATTTGCTAGCAAGCAAACTCACAAAATTAACTCAAAACACACCATGTATGTAAATATTGAATTTTTTATAAAAAAAGCAACTTTTATCCAAAATCAGGCAAAGCAGGCAGATTGAGTTGCTCACAGAATCATTCAGTGATCTATCTAGCTGCCATCGGCTCTATGGGATTACATTTGAAAGCTGCAACTGGACATCAAGGAACCAGAAAGATGGATTTTCTCCATGATAATCTGTCCCTAACTTGCAAGCTACCGATCTATTATAAAGTCCCTTTTCAGAGAAAACAATCCCATTTTCTGCATAAATAATGTTTCTATATGTTTTAAGAGGAAGAAAAGAACTGTATTGTTTTGTACAGGAGTCCCCAACCCTTGTATGAGCCATTTAGAACCGGGCCATCCTCACTTGCACAAGCAGCAGGCTAGTGTGTGTGCACACATTCCATTTGCACAAGTGGCAGGCATGCATGCCCAAATAGAATTGCGTGCATGACCATTTGCTGGTCCTTCGTGCAGAATCATCCCCCCTCTCCCGCAACTGGTCGCAAAACCAGAAAGATTGGGGAACTCTGCTTTAATACATTGCATCTTATATTGGGCCAGTTATAAATAAGCAATCAGCATTGGGCTGTATGTAAGTTTAAGTCTTTCTCATTTGATTTTGGCTGAGTTTAATTTGCATAGGCTGTCTAAATTAAGAATGTATGCTCATGACTGAGGTGTCTGCTTATCCAATTGTAATAGATGAGACTCATCTTCTTTGGCAAGAAGATGTAGACAGATTACTTGGAAAGATCAAAGCTATCATTCATTTATTGAATGCTTGACCATCTTCGTGTCAGACTTTACCTCAGGTGTGTCAATACATTTTAACAGTTCAAACAGTCAACTTAAGAGTTTAGGAATTTGCTGACAGGTAAGATTTTTTACAAACATGGCTAGATACAGTGCTTTATTGTGGACAACAAAGTCATAAATTCAGAATATCTCATACACAGAACACAAAAATCAAGTACTCTTTCTCTTTCTGTCTGACTGCAACTGATCAATCTAGAACGGGGTGTCAAACTCAAGGCCTGTGGGCCGAATCCAGCCCATGGGGTGCTTAAATCTGGCCTGCAGGGCTGGCCTGGAAATAGCAAAGGACCGGCCCATGGTGCCTTTGGCAGCCAAAACGGGGCACGGGGGGCCGAATGCGGCCCCCACTGTCTGTTTTCTGCCTGGACGGCCTCCTGCAGCACTTTGCCAGCCAGAACTGGCTGTGGGTAGCCACACTCATTTTGGCCGGCAGAGTACTGCAGAGTACTGTATTTTCCAGGCAGAAAAACGGGCTGTTGGGGAGGAGGGGCTGCACCCTATTTTGGCCAGCAAAGTACTGTAGGAGGCCAGCCATCCCGTCCCCCCTCCACCTGGGAGGAGAACTACAGGGCTGACCCAGCCCTCGAAGAAATCCAGTTTGATATCCCTGGTCTAGACTCTTCCCTGTTGGCCTTTCAAGGCAACTGACTTATTTCTCTCTGGTTTAAAAATAATAGATTCCTGCCTCACCAACTTCAACCTTTATACCTGGCTAATAAAAGCTGCTTAAACGATTGACTTAATTTTGGAGTAAAGTTCTCCCTTAGAGGAAGTTTGTTTTGTAAAAAATGTCAACTCCTAAAACATTTTGTATACACGTTTTATAGTTGACAACAGAAAGAAGGGAGGGAGTTTCAAAGAGGAGGGAACAGTGTGGAATCGAAAGTACATTCCATTGATATTTTCTTCAGGACTGATTAGATGGCTGAAGCTTCTGCCACAAAAAAATCTAATTGGAGAGCATGATTGATAACTCTTGGCTATGGATGTTTTTCGTTAGATGATACACCCAGAGGGGTGGGGGGGGGAGCAGGATCAAGGGTGACAGTGAATTACGTATCTCAGAGTTGGCTCCACCCAGGTTAGTGCCGGAGGTAGAATGTTAACTTCAAATAAATCCTTTTTAGTTTTGGAAGTGTGGCTCGAGGCTCATGATTTAATTGGAGTAACTGCTGGAATCCTGACAAAAAACTTGCAAGACCATGGTTGAAAATGTCATTGTTACATAGGGTTAGATTTGGCAATCCTTACTTTGAAAGACAAGGATAAGGTTGACAAGATCAAGGAAAAACATTCTTGGAAAAACTACAGATTATTACTAGAAATAGGTTGTGATGCTGATCATTGACCACAGAGTCACCAGGGGATGGACTGGCTTGGTTGCACTTTCCTAATTTAACTCATTTAATGAAGATGTCCTGGAGTCTATGAACAATATGCCCTATGTTTGCATTGGTTTGAAGCTGATTGCAGATAAGGGGAAAATGACACAGTTACCATGCAATCAAGACATTTTTTCCTTTACAAGTTAAGTCCAATATCGAACAACTTTCACATTTATTCCTTATCAGCTAACATCCTAATATTAATTAAAGACATAATTTCTTAGATTAATATGTTAAATTTACTCTTCCTATTCTAAATTCATTTGTAAGTTGTTAGTTCATGATCAATATCCATTGCTGAGCATAATTTATTTTGTTGGAATATGGATAGTCATTGACTTACAACCATTCAATTAGTGAATGTTATAAGAAAGTTATAAGTTATAAAGTTCAAAGTTATAAGAAATGACTTATGACTAGTACTCACACTTACGTCTGCCACACAGTAATATGATCAAAATTCAGGCACTTGGCACATTCTTACAACAGTTGCAACCTGCCAAGGTCATGTGATCACCTTTTGTGACCTTCCCAGTCAGCTTCTGACAATGGGGTAACTGGATTTGCTTAATCACCTTGCTTAGCAATGGAAATTTTGATCCCAATTGTGGTCAAGGATCAAGGACTACATAATTTGCTTTAAAAATGTAAAACTTCTATTTTGTCAGAGTACAAAAAGATAAATCCCCAATTAAGAAGATTCTACAATGTTTCAAGGTTGAATTGGCTTAAATTACAGTCTTTTAGAAATATTTTTGGTGAAAAGGTTTGACAGTTGTATGTTAGTGCGCAAATCATATCTTCTAGGACCTGTAGAGATTTCACAAGTCAAAAATCTTAATTGTTCAAGCCACCAATTATATACATATTTTCAAAGAACATTTGCTCAAAGCAGTCTTCTGTATATAGTATTGATTAATTAGGCTCTAGGCCCTTTTAATTTCCCCCCTTACATTTAAAAATGTAACCACTTGGCTTGTATTTCACATGTGCATTTTGTTGTTAAATTTTGATATTATCATCAGATTTATAAAGTCCTGACTTATGTACAACTCATGGTATTGTACATAATACTCCCACTTTCTGTTTTCTTCACAGTAACAACCCTGTATGACAAGCAAATTTTCATGTGCATTTATCCAAGATTGGTTTCGGTCAGAGTTAATGGGCGAAAAAGGTCCAAGCCCATATCCCATCTTTGTAGGGTGCCATGGAGTTTGGGGCTCATTTGATGATATGCAGCAAGATATCATCAGTATGCTCATGACATTCAGTTGTAATTAATCTGAGTCATTTCAGCCAAGTGATCCTTCTTGGTATCTGAGGTCTGTGGGGACTGGATAGGGAAGAAAAGGCTTCAGCTGAATCATAACAAGTGAGTTTAGTGCCCCCGTATGGCTGAAAAATGGTATTGTGGTACCCCAGCTAGTTCCAGTATGCAATGTAGTGGATCTTCTGGACTTGCAGTTCTTGCTTTAGGAACAGGTGACAGCCAGGAGGGGTTTTGCACAAACCCTGGATTTAGCAGCGTTGTGCAAAATCATGCTTTATTTACTGTGTGTTTGGATTACTGTGGTGCGCTCTATTTGGGACTGCTCTTGAAGAGCATCTGGAAGCTGCAGTTGATCCAGAATGCAGCAACCCAAGCAATTATGGACTTGCCTAGATATGCTCATATTACATTATTGATTCCTGACCACACTGGCTCCCAATAGGCTTCTGCGTGCAACTCAAGATGCTGATTATCGTGGGTTGCAAGGCTTCGGCGGCGGCAGGAATCCGCTTCTCTGCGGGTCCCTGCTGCGCTCGCCACTGAGGTACCCCCGATCCAACTGGATTTGGGGGTTGTCGCTACCCCAAAGGGGCAGCAGAAGACAGAGGAGATCCGGGCAGGGGTCTGAGGATATCGTACCCCCTTTCCCCAGCCGGCTAGACTCCTTTTTCCTGAGGCGGTGGAGCAGCTGTCAGAAATTGCAGCCACAAAGGAATCTTCAACCGGATAAGACTGTGCAGGAGGAAGAACCAGAAGGAGAAGTTTTCTTGGCTGAACCGGGACATTAAGTTACTTTTAAAACACCCTGGAAACCTGACTTTTGGATTGATACATTTGTTTCCAAAAGAAGTTGCTACAGCGGCGAAAGTGCTGAAGGAAAGTTCACTCCCCTTCCTTACGGAGAAAGCAAATGAGCACAGAAAAACCTGCTTCTTTAAGGTAAAAATAAGCTCTTCGTTATAAGTGGGAAGGAGAGGACTAAAAAAAATCTTTAAAAATTTGTTGGAGGAGACACCTTGAAGATTATAAGACCAGCAACTAACTGTAATACGGCTTTAAAATATATTTGGGATTTTGCCCCAGGAGGAAAAATTGCAAAGAGAAGAAGAGGAAATAATTTCTGTCTGTTTGGATTGTTTGATAACTTTGACATTTGGAAATTACTTTAAGATTAAAAACATCTGGGTTGTTCTTAAAAATTTACAATGGCACCATCTGTGGATGAACTAAAAATGGAATATGAAAAATTAAAAGAAAGAGAACAAAATGGCAAGGATTCTTTGGGAGCTGTCTTCCACTTTTTAGAAATGGCGGTTTCTACGTACCAGCAAATACTTGAGGAAGAAGGAGAAGGAGAAGAAGAAGAAGAAGAAGAAAAGGAAGAAGCCATTTTTAATGGACAAAAAAGTTCAATTAACAAAGAAAATAGAAAGAGAGGAAGGAAAAATGAGAATTTAAGATTCAATAAAACAACCAAGAAAAAGAAAAATAAGGTGAAAAAAAAGGTACAATGTTAGAAAGCAATTGAAAAGAGAATTACAACAGAGAGGGGAAGTTAAAAAGATGGAGGTTAGGAGGGGGGGGCAAAAAGACCAGACTGGAGAAGAAAGGGAGGGAAAAAGGGGAAAAAAACCACAGTCTGAAACAAGATGCCAAAAAGCAGATTTTTTTAAGAGATAAAGGATAAAGGATAGTGTATAATTAAAGAAAGATTCTGCAAGAGTACATAAGATAGTATTGTAGTATGTGAAATAGTCTATTGGAATATTATAAGATTTAACAAAATATTAAAATATTAAAATGTTTAATAATGATAGATTTCAATATTTAATAAAATATTAAAGAGAATGTGTATTAATGCTTAGTTATAGTTTAATTCGTTATTGTCTTAATGTTATTATAAATTTACTATTTCATTTTCTTATTTTAAAATAATGTATTAATTAGAATTAGAACTAGAATGGAAATTATATACTTAACTATATTATAAGTTTATTATTCTTTTATTTTAAAATGCAACATGTAGAATGTACTAAGCAGAATCAGGATGGAAATTATGTATTATTTTAAGTGTTACTTTAGGGGAAAGATAGAAAGGTGTCACACTTTAAAAGTGATTACAGGGGAAATTCTTTGCTAAAGAGAAGAGATAAATAGATGATTGGAAAAGAACGGACAAAAGATACAAACATAATGATTTTGAAATAAGATGAAATAAACAAAATATAATTAAGAGAGTGAAAAGAAGGGAGAAGTTATATAGAAAATATAGAATGGTTAATAAGATATGAATGGTATATAAGGTGAGCATGAATTTGATTTAGGTCTGTAAAAAAAGATGTAACCCGGGGCTAAGCCACTTTTCAAAAGAAGTTTTATGTTTTATGTTTTGTGTTTTGGTTAGCTATGTTTTGATTGTGAATTAATAAAACCTTGGAGGAATAAAACTAAAGGGAGAGAAATTTGGAAATGATAATTAAGGAGGTTTTATCTTTTTATGTCTTGTTTTATGTTTTGTATTTTGTGTGTTTATGCTTGATTGAGAATTAATAAAACCTTGATAGAAAGAAATATAATTGAATAAAAGTGAAGGGAGAAACAATGAGAAATTTGGAAAAGATATATATGTGTTTAAATGGAAATGTGATAATGTGGAACTATGCCTTAAAAAATAATGTTTTATTTGCCTTGTTAAAACTTATAAGTAATTTTTAGAAAGGAGGTTTTATACTTTTATGTCCTATGTTTTGTTTGTCTTTAAAAAATCAATAAAACTTGTTTTTTTTTTAAAAAAGATGCTGATTATCGTGTACTTGATACAGGATCAAGATACTTAAGATAATACCTATCGCCAGTTGTCTCTACTTACCCAATCAGATCTCACAGGAGGGGCGTGCTCTGAGTCTCATCTGTGGGCGCAGGAAGCATGTCTTTTCTGTCATTTTGTTTGCCCACTGGAACACCATTCCCTCCACCACCCCCATTTTTCCAGGCATGAGATTCAGGAAGTTTTGTGAAGCTGTGAGTTACACTGACAGGTATCTTCAATTGTCTTTTTTATTTTTTGGTCTCTTCTTGGCTGTGTTCTTATTTTTATTTTATATTATGATATTGATATTTCTAATTGTGTTCTGCACCCAGAATTGCTTATGTGGGATGGGCAGCCTAATAAATTGAATGAAATAAATAATAAATAAAATCCAATTTGGTTGTATCTACATTCTACTGTAGACCATCCTGTTAGTTAAATCAAGGGCTTACTTTAATCACTTGCTTACTAGCATCAACTCATAATTCCTGAACAAAGGAACTCAAAGATAGAATCAAATGTGAAAACTTACAGAGAGTTTTAATTCTGTGTCTGAAAAGAAGCAAATGATTTAGTTCATACATTAATCAGTTCAACAGTGCGTGAGTATTCTAAGCCTGCAACTGTTTGACGAACAATTAAGATAATTGTTACTGCTTGTACTTTATGCATTTTCATTCCTTATCCTACCTTCAAAACTATGAAGTTAGAATGCTTCTAATTTACGATGACACTTCATTCAGCTGATAAAATGGAATATATTCCACAAAAGCTTAAGTCTTCTGTCATTTGCAAAGGTTTAAAATGTCACCACACTCCTAGTTCTTATGTCACTAATAATATCATTAGAAGTTTCAGTTGGAGTTGAAAGTTGGTGCTACTGCTGTATTGTTGTGTAGTAAAATACCAATATAAAAGTGATAATCAAGTCTGATTAATTAATTAATTTATGTTCTGCCCATCTTACTGATACAGCGACTGTGGCCAGCTTGAAATATAGTAAAAAGTGTTAGCAAACAATTAAAATTGGAAAAATAGAATAAAAAAGCTAAAAACCAAGATGATGGATAGGGTTTTCTCTGCCCATTCATCCACTCCCAATGCAGCAATTAACTGCAAATAGTTGCTAGGACTCCAGGCCAAGAGTGTTAAGGTTAGGTCAAGAGGTAGAGACAAGTTTTTAGGCTCTTCCAGAAGGCCAGGGGTGTGGGGGTGGACTTCACCTCCAATAGGAGAATATTCCAGAAGGTGGTGGCCACAGGAGAAAAGAGTCTTCTTGGAACCTGCCAACCAAAATTATTTGCCCAATGAAATAGGTCCATTCTGGTGGGGTGGGCTATTTCCATTGGATTGTGACAGTTTTTCAGCTATTCTGGAACCAAGCCATAAAGGGTTTTAATGACCAATACCTTGAATACCTTACCAATTTCAGACAATAGTGACTAGATATTTACTGTCATAAAACAAAAAAATATAGAAAATAATCTTTATTTCTTTGTTACATAGAGATATGTATATATGGCTACTTTGCCATAGAACTGAAGTTTTAACTGAACCACGGTTTTCTCAATTTCAATTTTCTGGTTCAAGTTAAACATAAATTAACCACAAGACACTGGGTTTGCATTTATCCTAGCATGTTGTGTGGGGTGACGGGCAGCAGATATTTATAGTAGGTTAAGATTTATATTGAGCTGCATCTCAAAATGACTTTTTAAAATAAACTAATTTTACTTTTAATGAATTTTAATGAAACCCCCTCTGTGATGTCCTTTTTTGAATTCTTGAGAAGTACTGAAAAAGGATCTGTGTTGGGAACAACCTGTCCTATATTTCATACTCAAACTGGTGCCATCCCAATGTGTTGGCCGTGTTGACTGGGAATTCTGAAAATAATAATTTGAACACATCTAGATGGCACCAGACTGGAGATGCTGGTATATATCCTCTTTCGTGGATTTTCCTCTTCTAGCTTTACTGCAGCTTCTCACCGAGTATCCTCTGCAAGAATAAAATTTCTTAACTGTAATCATTATGGCTATGCAGTGCTTCAACTCAGTCTCCAAAAAGGGCTTCAAATTGCATTTGTAGAACATAAGAATAAAAAAGCTGCCCATATGTAATATATTACATATTAATATTTTCTACTTACTATTCCTTTCCCTTTTGATTATGAGCTTATATGATTTCTTTAAAATTTTCTCTTTTTGTTACTGTTTTGTTCTTCAGAGGCAGTCTCTTCAGTTAAAGTGTTGTGTATCTTTTTTGGCCAAACAAAGTATAGCATCTTTCACATATAGTTGAAATTGGGAAGAATTTGCATGGAGATAGGTTTTAACTTTTGATATCCTGTCTAGTCCAGATCAGACTTTTTTGAATACTAGTACATGAAACCCTTGATTTCATATTCCTTACTTTAGCAGGCTTCAGATTTAACTGACAAAATCTGCTAGATCCCGATTCCAGAGGGATACGCCTTGCTTCCATCTCCTCTGCCTCCTGGATGTGTGCAGTCCAAACAGTGGGTCATCATTCTTTTTCTGATTACACCATTGCTTCTTGGCTTTAGCTCATCTTCAGTTTGCTGATCCAGTGTGCCCCTTGTCCATTTCATGCAAATTAAATATGATCACTAATTAAAAAGTACCACCAGGGGAGTGGAAACATTTTCACCATATATTATTTTGGTGCAAGAAATGTCTACTGCTGAGTCCAAGAAACTCTAGAACTCAAGCTGTTATGATAGATGCCTTAATACCTGTTGGACGTTCCACCTATTGATAAAGCAGCCCTGGCAGTTAAGATTGTATTAATATTCCACATCGTTAAGTTTCTAAAGCTACCTTCTGATCATTCTACAAAAACTTTGAATCTAACAATTCTTAAATAAAAATGTTTAATTCCGATAGAGAAAAATATTTGTAACTCAGAGGGGTCCTTTGTGCTCCCTGAACTTGGTTGTTTTCTTTCAGAGGTTTCATTGACCAAACTAAGTAACATCATCAGTTTTGATGAAGTTTGGGTAATCAAACGTCTGCAAGAAAACAACCAAACTCAGAGATGCCAAGGACCCTTCAATGTTTAATTATTTTCATTTTTCTAAAATTTTGTTTATTCATGTCGAAATATAATACAGTATAACTTGCTTGAATGATACCCACCTTTAGAAATGGAGCAAAGAAAACATATCACTTGCCCTTGCTTAATGTATGGATGGTAGAAGAAACATCTTCTGAAGGAGCTAATGCTATTGAAACTATGTGTTGCTACTTTTTTCCCAATAAAAATGTTTTTTTAGCCTGCAGCATGTTTTGTTCATAAATGTCCTTTGTGAAGAATACAGAGAATGTTGGCCAGCCTTTTTATTTATTGTTCAAATTCATGTATCTAAAGGAAACAGGTGGTTTTTCTTTTATATGGAATGATTTGTTCCCAGACATATAATATTGCCTCTTCATGATTATTTAAAGATTTACTATATATTTATCAAAGCAAGGAAATTTGGAGAATCATGTTAATCATTTTTATAAACTATTCTCTCTCCCTCTCCCTCTCCCTCTCCCTCTCTCTCTCTCTCTCTCTCTCTCTCTCTGTGTGTGTGTGTGTGTGTGTGTGTAAACTGGCTTTGTTAAAATAAGGTTTCCCTACTACTGCTACTAATAACCAAAAATTAGAACTCTTTTCTGGTTTTGAGTGCCCTTATGTGAATGGTCTAAGCACCATGTTTCATTCAGTTTATTTGGTGTACACAGATGTGTCTGTTATGGATCTGCCATTCATCATGCTATCCATAAAGCTCTGCCTTGCCGCAGTTGTGATAGTGTATGATCTTAGTGACAGAGAAGTACTGTTGCATCCCATATCCTTTCTCAAAATGTATATAACAAGGCAGCATCCTACATGGCTACTGAAGAGATAATTTATACCTGCAAGAGTGGGTTATATGTGTATTGATAATCTTTGTACTGTGTACATTGGGCTCAGGTTGAAAATTGGCAACTATATATTCCAAAGATCAGGCTTTGCACATAACCTTGTACCTAAACAGCAAATACAATTTTGCATTGGAATAGGAATAATTCACTCTTGATATCTGTTTCATATTGAAACAATACAGATTGAAAATCCAGGCACAAATCTTGGTTTATTTAGTTCCTTTAAAATCTGTGACTAGTCCGATTTCTCTGAAAGATAAATATATAGGTGAATAGGCTTACAGGATTCCTGAGCAGCTTTGGATTGTAAATTGATTGGATTTATTGTGTTCAATTTCAGTCCTAAATCCTTAGTAGGATGACTACAAAAATCCATCTTTTCCTTCTGCATTTAACTAAGAGGATATTAGTTGTAAAACTTGAGGGGAATTTGTAGCTCAGCATAACTACAATGGTTGAACATAGACAGCCAGAGAAATATACACATAGCACATGCTTTTCTTGCAGTGTGCAGCCAGCAGAGGGAGTGAAAGTTAACAAACTTACCCTGTTATTGCCTGATAAATTAGTGTTAATTGGACATACTTCTGTGCAACCTGTTCCTGAACTCATAGCCTAATATTTGCTTGTTTTGTTTATTAGAATGATGTAACAGTAATAACTACATAATGATGTTTTTATTCAGGTTTCCTAAATTCCCAAATTTTAAGAGTTATAATATCAAAATATGTAGAGAGTATTGATTAGAAAATCATAAAAGTAATTTGCTATTTTGCTATTCTATACCAAGCAAATATGCATACTGATTATTTTTCTTAATCCTGTGTGTATGTTCATCCCTAGTCTGGCTATTACAGTGGTAACTTGAATCTCCTTCTTTTGTCTACCGTATGAGCTTAAACCAGGGCACACAACTTGAACCAGTGTCTCTCTGAATTGGAAAGGGAAGAATATAAAATGCATGGGAAATGTAACTATACAAGTTGTACATAACTACACCTATACAAGTTTTATTTCATTGGATTTAATTCTTGTTTTAGTGCTGTGGCATGCAATATACTATTTGAAGACTAAGTAGCTTTCAGCCTGGGAAAGAAAAAACAGATGCAGCCTTTCTTTAAACTCTAAAGATGAGCAATTCTTATTTTTAATAACTCTTTCCTGGGAAGATAGAGTAGTGTCTAAGCCTTCTGGCATATTCCCATATAGTCATTGGCCATGCCCTTTTTATAGCTGTGAATCAAGGCAGAAGCTATTCTTTTGTGTTAGCTGCAAGTTATATATTTTCCATTATATGCTTCAAGTGTTAGCATTAAATTTTTATGTTAAATTACAATGTTTTCTAGGGCAGTTTTCTCCCTTTTCCATGACTCTCTTGTGAATTTTAAACAGTTTTGAAATGGAAGAGCATGATTGTTAATTTTATTAGACAATTTAAAATACATATAAATACAGGCAATTTTGTTTCACCCTCCCCCAATTCTATTGTCCAACAGTTCTGATTACAAAGCAGTATCTGAAGTTGTCCTTGGGCTATCATGAGTTATTTATAGGAATAAGCAGCACCTTTGCATGGATTCATTTTTACAGAAGGGCAAAGAATGGCTTTTCTTGTCAGAAATGCACCTGAAGAATAGAGATTCAAAATGTTCAGCATTGGATTTAAATTTACAGCCTGGAAAAAAATAAGAATTACCTTTCAGTTAGAAAAGAAACAGTTATATTTAAAATGCCTCCAGTCACCCATTGTCTCAGCTTACCCTATCTTCTTGACTATTTATGAAATCCTATTAAATAATTTCTTTAAGTTGAATGCAATGAATGTTCACAGACATTTACATATACTGTATATAGAGTGGGTGGGCAGTCCTCCACATGCTGGGAGCGGTCTGATCTTTCATTTTCTGCTACTTTTAAATAATGGAAAGGAACTTAGGAACTTTAGCATGTCAGTTCAGTGTTGTTGAGAGGCTGGACCTGAAGTCTCTTGTGGCAGTAGAGGGGCTCTGGATTCAGCTTTGAAGAAGAGCCAAGAATGCTTCTTCTTGTCAGTGAAATGCCCTTGAAGAATAGAGAGCAAAGCATTCATTGCTAGATTTAAATTTACAACCTGGAAAAAAAAATGAGAATTTATCAGTTAGAAAAGAAACAGTTATACTGTTTATTATAGTATAGTTCATATGTAGCTGCTTTTATCCCTATCCCTCCCCTCCCCTCTTTTGGAGGAGGTCCTTCTAGTCCAGGGTGTCCAACCTTGGCAACTTTAAGACTTGTGGACTTCAACTCCCAGAATTCCTCAGCCAGCTTTGCTGGCTGAGGAATTCTGGGAGTTGAAGTCCACAAGTCTTAAAGTTGCCAAGGTTGGACACCCCTGTTCTAGTCAGTGTTGACTCCTAAAGACTGCCTGGACAAATTTGGAAGTGATTTGACATTGCCTCCTTCCTAGGGCTGAGAGAGAGGGGCTGGCCCAAAGTCATCCAAGTAGCTGGATTAGAATTTACAATCTCACTTTCTAGGTTATTGCCTTCTAATGCCTCCCGTTAGAACAATTTAATAAAGCCAGTAGCAGAAGCCTGCTTGACTTCAGAGCTATTTTCCCCACCTCTACCCACTGCTAATAGATTTGGGAGCTGTAATTGTTGTGTATATTATGTTGCTCATAAACAATTATAATTCAATTGTCCTTTCAGGAAAGCTAAAATTTGTCAACCTTTATTTTTCTATATGGGTGTATTTGGCCATATTTTTAATCTTGAATTTCTTTCCTGGAATATCCAGCAATTAATTTGTTTTCTTTTGCAGGAAGGGGAGGCAGAGGCTAAGAGGTATCCCATGTAAAGCCATGACTCTGACAAGTAGATCTCTTAGCAGCACTGGTTAGATTATAAAGACAATACTGAGAATCAGCTCCTACCCACCCACTACCCCCCCTTTCTCCCCCCTTCCTTTACTACTCTTTTTAAGGAGATGGTGAAGGCAGATTTGCCTAAATTGGGAACAACAAGTTGTACGTAGTAGATTTTATACAATACTTTTATGCTATAGTAAATGGAAAGAAATGACAAATATAACTTCCATTTTGCTGGTAACACAAAATTGGCTTGCTCTTTCCTCCTCTTGCTCACGAAAAAATGCTGTTTATAAATTCTTGATATCTTTTTCAAAGGCATTCTAATAAATTCATTTTCTTGACTAGATAGAAAAGAAACAGACATATTTTAAGTGTATCTTGCTTTTATTCCCTCCCCCCCCCAAAAGCGGGGAAAATGAGCATATCTTTGTAGAGGAACCGTTATCCCAGTTTGGTCATGGCCTATTTAGAAATTCATGGTTCTTTGTTTTGAGATCTAAATCCAGAGTGCCATTCTTCGTTAAAGTTTTAATTGTATTTAGGAAACAAGCAGACTGTGTACTCAGCTGTCTCCGATCAGTTAATTCAACCAACAGAAAACCACTCACTGCTTGAATTAAATTGGAAGGTGATTTCAAGGTAAATCTGGTGAGGCATGATAGATTGAATTAACTATTTCAAACCCTGAAACTTGTTCAGTGAGAAATCTTCATAAAGAAAGGCACATACTTGCCATCAAATTACAAGAAAGCTTGAACATTGTATGCTCAGGTTCCTTACAAGTACAGGAAAAGAAAATAATAAAGGTGACATGACCACCTATTTCCCCCATTTTGAAAATAAACATGCCTCTTCCTTTTTATTCCTATAGAATGAGAATCTCCTTGTATTCTGGCTACATTGGCATGTTCATATCTCATTGTAATCAGGCAAGTTAGGAATGAGTCCAAACCTGTGTAGGGAGGAACACTCCTGCAAACAATCATACTGCATCTTTTAATTTTATCTATATACCTTCTGCCTTGGCAAATCTGCTTTCTGGTTCCTATAAAACAGAGGTTTCAAACTCAATTTCATTGCGGGCTGCATCAGGGTTGTGTTTGACCTTGGGGGCCAGGTAGGTGTGGCCAGCTTGACGTCACTGGTGTCAGTGGTGCCTATGGTGGCCCAAGCACTCTGCCAGTGAAAATTGAGCTCAAGAGGCTGCAGTGGCCTCCTGCAACCCTCTGCCAGTGAAAATGGATCTCAGGAGGGTCATGCACGGCCCTCCCAAACTCCATTTTTGCTGGCAGAGGGTTGCAGGAGGCCATTGAAGCCCTGAGCTCCATTTTTGCTGGCAGAGGCATCACGGGCTGGTCCTTGTCTGTTTCCAGGACAGCTCTGTGGGCCAGATCTAAACACCCCACAGGCCAGATGTGGCCCCTGGGCCTTGAGTTTGACACCCCGCTATAAAATAAGGAATGAATAATTGGAGTTCCTCCTGACTCCCTCTAGATTATGCCTGTCAAACTCCCGGCCCACGGGCGGTGTCCCGATACATCATGTGACGCCACTGTGACAACCATGAGTTTGATACCCTGCTCTAGGTGAACAGGTGGAAGCCATTGCCAAAGGGGCTTGTGCCCAACATCAGCTGATGTTTCTGTTGCTTGCAAGTTACTTATGCCCTTAGCATCACCCATCTAGGCTACTGTAATGCAATCTATTTGGGTTTGACCTTAAAGAATATTTGGAAACTTCGGTTGGTTCAAAATGCAGCTGCCCCTGCATTGCATTGATTGCCAGTTGGTTTTTGGATTTAATCTGGTTCTGGTTTTTTGAATTTATAAATGGCTTAGCATATGCCAACTTCATGGCTTAGCACAGGGGTCCCCAACCGCCGGTCCAGCGGACCGGTGCCGACCGCGGAACAAGCCTTACCGGGCCGCTGGTTGCTGGGCGCCGCCATCTTTTTGGTAAAAAAGCAATTTTTCGTCAAAAAGATGGCGCCAGCGCTTCAGTGAGCTTTTCGGGTAGAAAGCCATTTCTACCCGAAAAAGCTCACCGAGCGCTAGCGCCGCCATTTTGACGAAAAATCACTTCGGTGACATCACCGGAAGTGATTTTTCGTCAAAAGATGGCGGCGCCCAGCTGACGCCGGAACCGGGCCGCGGCGTCAAAAAGGTTGGGGATCCCTGGCTTAGCACATGCCAACTTCATGGTTTAGCACATGCCAACTTCAACCTGCCAAATTGGATCTAGCAGGGAGAAACTCCTGCAAAATCCACACTTTGAAGGAGCTTCAGTGGACTTTTTTATTACAGCACCAATATTGTCAAAGAGCTTCCCTATGGTTATCAGGCTGGTTCTGTATTTGCTGGTTTTCCTGCAAAATTCTAAAGATTGAACTTTTTGGAGGGCCTTCCCTTGATTTCTTGTCGCTATCTTTTATTCACTTTCTCTTTTTATTGTGCTATTGTATTTTTAATATTTGTATGTGTTTTGTTTTACAATATACCATGGATGTCAAATGCACAGGATCACATTGCCATCACGTGACGTATTGTGACATTTTTTCCTTTGTGGGGCTGGGGTGGGCGTGGTCTGCATATGACGCACCTGGCCCGCAGGCCGCCAGTTTGACACAACTGCAATATATTATATGTTTTTTTTTTGTGTGCTAGCAAGTCATTTTTTATTGCAGTGGCATGGAAATATGTTTCATAAATAATAAACATAAATCTTCTAATTATCTGCTTTTCTTGTGTGAAGGCTGTGCAGGAAATGTAAGAATATCCCCCCCTCTCCCTCTCCCTCTCTCTCTCTCTCCCTCTCCCTCTCCCCCTCTCTCTCCCAAATTACAAAATAAAAATACATTCCAATCTGTATGTAAAGTATTGTATGGTCACTGCATAAAGTAGGCAGCTGCTTGAATAAGAAATTGAACCTTGACCACTGACGCCAGTCATCAACTACAATGCAAATTTGATGCCCTTTGGGCAATTTCCCACTCTAATTTACCCAAAGGATATTTATAAAGATAGATGTAAGTGTAGTGTTTTGAGGTTCTGGAGTAGTAGTAGTAGTAGTAGTAGTAGTAGTAGTAGTAATGGCTGTAACAATGTTTGAAGATGTTAACTCTAGTAAATGTGACAGCTTCTGGCTCCTTAGTACTTGCTTACTTTAGAACCCTCCTTCCCAAACATTTTCTTTCATTCCCTGAAACAATTTATCAGAAAGTTTCAAAAGAAAATGCTGCTTGACTTTTTAAGATCCAACAGGACAGTATGTGATTAAGATGGTGGCTTGTATGGTCATTTGTGTGATCAAAGTCCCAGCCTATCTGTAGCAGGAGCAGGGCTTTAGTTACCCAATTTTTTACCTTTACTTTTTTGATTTGCCCCCTGCCATGCTTAGCCTTAGTTGATGGAATCAACTAAGTAAGTAAGTATTTCAAGTAAGAATAGCTGAAAAAATCCAGCCTCTGCTTTGTTACAACATAAATTCAGGCGGTCTCCATGATTGTTTTTTCACACAGTATTCCTTGAATGTGCATGTTTATGGGATC
Source organism: Notechis scutatus (assembly GCF_049901735.1). Lineage (NCBI taxonomy): Eukaryota > Metazoa > Chordata > Lepidosauria > Squamata > Elapidae > Notechis > Notechis scutatus. The sequence goes on along the minus strand of NC_142010.1, from coordinate 199,525,626 downwards.
AGAATAAAATTACTGGTGAAGGAAGAAGAGATCTCCTTCACATATTAGAGCATTTTGTTTTGTTGGATTTCCCTTACCCTTTGTTTTACTAAAAGATTTGAGGGAACATTTCATCTTTAAACCTGCTAGCATACATCAATTAACGATTGAAGCATGTCAGAGTGTGAATCATAATGTCTTATCCTTTTCTATATATAGCTTGACTGGAAGGTAATGTTGGAACTCTTCTCTGAGGAAGAACTTCTTATATCCTGAGAGGATATCAAACTAATGGTTTCAACTACCGTGTTTCTCATATGATAAGGCCGGGTCTTATTTTTTTTTTTGAGCTCCGAAAAAATGGCTAGGCCGTCTTTTTAGGGGTGACTTAATTCCCCCCCCTTGCATCTTCAGGCGGGCGGGCAGCGACAGCTTGGATGTTGACCTCGGCGTTGGTGGGGCACTTCGTATCAGGGTCAATGCAGGCAGCACCATATCCTGGTGTGCAACAAAAGTACTTCCTAACAGCAAGCCCCCCCACCATTCCCCCCCATTTCACATGTTTTAATATAGGCCTTAATTTGGGGGGAGGGGCTTAATTTCATTTCATGCCTATAAAACATGCTGGGACTTCCTATTGGGGGAGGCCGTATTGTTGGAGAAACAGGGTAGTCACAAGAATTGATGCAGAAATTCAGATGGGAATTACCTTCAACCGCCTCTTGCTTTTCTCTACTAAATCTTTGTCTTTTACAGTCCTGGTAGGGTTAACACTCCTGCTTGATTAACTTGTCCTCCATTGGAATGAATAGCCTACCTCTGAGATGACTTGAATTGCTTTGATGACAAGATCTGTATGATGTGTGTCCCAAGGGCCATTCCATTTCTTTAAAGGGGTGAAGTTCCCAGAAGTTGAATGGTGGGTGTGAGCTTATGCTCCTTCTTCCATACTTGCTTGTCTCCATTTTGAATTCATCTACAAAGTTGAATCTATCTAGAATCTGCGAAAGTTGAAAGTGTGGAGAAAAGGAGGGGGAGAGGAAAGCTGTGAGGATGGGGTCCTTTTGTTTAATTTAATTTAGTTATCTTCAATTGTTCTGGCTACTGCTTAGAGAGAGTTATGGCTAATTACCATCTCTTGAATTAGCAATGAAGCCTTAAAACAACGTGTGCAAGCAATTCCAGTAATGAGTAGTAATGAAATTGTCTCCCCAGCACTGCAGTCAGTGGGCTTAACGGCAAGAGTAACATGTTATTTAAGCCACTCATTGTTAAATTCAGGAGATTTGTGACCCTGCGTTAGTTTTATCTGTTAAATATTTATTGATGTGATGAATTTCAAAGTAATTTGGAAACACTTTTTTTCTGAAATTGTAATAGACCATGACTACAATTTATATGTAATTTTAGTACGTGGTTTGATGTTGGTTCAGGCTCTAGAACTGTCTTTATTTATAATGTTGTATATCAAAACTTTCATTGAGCTTTGCAATATAAATATATATTTCTGCCACTTTTCATAATACCTGTCTGCAAGTCCTTAAACCAAATTCTTTTCCTAGTATCCTCTACCAACCTTTACCGTGAATTGGGTGAGGGGGGTTATTTTGCATTCAGCTGACAAGAATATAAGATACTGTTAAAAATAAAGAAATGGAGGCAGTAAAGGTTAGACTGAAAATAAAAATAAAAATTGTGTCTTTGAAGTTTTGTTATCACTTGGCAGGGGATGCTTGCCTGCTGATTTTTAACCTTTTTTAATGACTAAGTAGGATCTGTCTCTGTCCCTTTTCTGTTTGGTTACCTCTTTCCCTTGCTTCACCTCCATCCATTTTTATTCTGCCCCCTTTCCTTTCCCTTCCCTTCTCATGGCTTATCTCCATTCTGGATTTGTTGTTTTTTTTCATTTTCTTAGTCTCCTGGAGGGAAATACGTTCACCCTTGTATGTTCTGTGGGGGAAAGTGACCTACTTTGGTACAGGGCTAAGTAATTTTATGACTAGATTACTTTATTAAACAAGCAATTTATTTTAATCAATAATTATTAATTAAATGAGTATTTATTTATTTTCATCTTGTCTCTGCCTCTTTTTTGAAATTGGCTTTTGGCAAGTATATCTAAATAGGTACAAGCATATACAAACAGGTATTTCACCTGCACACATTTTGTATTTTCTTTTTTTCCGTGTAGTTAGTTTCTATCTTCTTTCTTTCCCATTTCCAATAATTTCTTTTCTTGATATTTCTCATGCTGTCTAATCAATCTGCCTATTCTATTCTGTTGGACGCTTAGTCTTCCTATTCCATTCATTCCCTCAATTGTTGTTAGTGATTTCTGCTTATTATAATTATTGATTTTTGCCACTCCAGTTGTAGAGAATTCTTATTTATGAGACTTTTTTTTTGTGAAAGTGGAAATGCGAACTAATTGCAAACTTTTTATAATTGTTGAAATGGGTTTTAAAATATCTCTCTTTTTTGTATGTAATAAAGTGTTCTTTTTGTAACTTCTTTACAGCCTCAACACACAAAATGTCAGTAGAATAAGTGAAATACCCTTAGAACCTGCCATGAACCATTTTGAAGGACCACCTGAAGGAGAGGTCAGTGATGGACTAGGAAACAGAGAAGTGAATGAATCTGTAGAGGCAGACCTAGAACATTCTGAAGTAGAAGAAGAACAGCAACAGTATGCCATTCATTACCCAAGATGTGCCAATGGCAGCCATGAACGACCTTCTAGGCAAGAAGAGGAAAGCACATTAGCAAGGTCAGCCAGCACCGAAAGTGGCTTCCATTATCATACTGACACTGCTGAAGGAGATGTCATAGCCATAGCAGAAGACAGCTATGAAGGTGACAGAGTACTCGAGAATGAAGATGAGAGTGCCTATGCGGTGCAGTACCGACCTGAAGCAGAAGAGTACACTGAAAATGCTGAGGCAGAGCATGCCGAAACCATCCATAGCCGAACTCTTCCCAACCACTTGCACTTCCATTCCATTGAGCATGAGGAAGCTATGAATGCAGCGTATTCTGGGTATGTGTACACACACAGGCTCTTCCACCGAGGGGAAGATGAGCAGTATGCGGAGCCCTACGCTGATTATGGGCTACAGGAACATGTGTATGAAGAGATAGGTGACACGCCTGACCTTGATGTGCGGGAAGGTCTTAGACTGTACGAGCAAGAGAGAGAAGAAGCTGACAACTATCGAAAGGAAGCTTTGGGTGCACGCCTTCACCACTACGATGAGCGCTCTGATGGGGAGTCCGACAGTCCCGAAAAGGAGGCAGAATTTGCCCCGTATCCTCGTATGGACAGTTATGAACAAGAGGAAGATATAGACCAAATAGTAGCTGAAGTCAAACAAAGCATGAGTTCTCAGAGCCTGGACAAAGCTGCTGAAGAGATGCCAGAAGCAGAACAAAATGTGGACACTAACATTCCTGCTAACCTGCGCCATGAAAGCAGCAATCAGGTTTCAACCAACTCTAGAGCACCTGTTAATGCAGGCGAATCAGCGCAAAGATATAGCAAGGAAAAAAGGGATGCCATATCACTGGCAATTAAAGACATTAAGGAAGCTATTGAGGAAGTGAAAACAAGGACTATTCGTTCTCCATATACTCCTGATGAACCCAAAGAACCCATCTGGGTAATGAGACAGGATATCAGCCCGACCAGGGATGGCGAGGATCAAAGACCACTAGAGGGAGATGTGAGTATACCAACTTTTGAATTGCACTTTGAAAGCAAACATGTCAGAATTTTCATTAAGTTATTACTTTATATCTTTGGCAGGTGGGTTGTGGGTATTTTATTTGCTTTGGAAACATCATGTTACATACAATAAAGATTTTTTTAAATGTGCTTTAAAATTATAATTATTAAAATGTGAACTTCCTCTTGGCTACCTTTTGATTTTTGTTGCATATCAAACAAAAAGGAAGAAAAAAATTAAGATGGCTTGCATAAAACATGAACTTTCTTGACAAGAATTCTAAGCGCTTGTGCTAATGAACTTGTTTTTGTCATCAATAGCATGTTGCCGTGCAGGAACAGAATATCACGCTAAGCTGTTGTTAGCCCTTTTGAAATATGGGACCTTTTAAATCCTCCATATAGCAGAGGTTTTCCTGCCATAATCCACATAACATTGTTCCATAGTTCTTTTGAAAATAATTATTTTTTTTGCAAAATTATCTTGCTTTTAATGTAGTATCCCTAATTCCTCATTATGGTATTTTTATTTTTGGCATGCGAAGTGCCAATTTTTTTTACTTCTATGGAAATTTAATACCGGAAAGGTGAACATAATAGACATTGGTAGAATTTTTTGTTCATTTTAATTTATTGGCTGCCCGAATCTAGTGGCTTCTGGACATCATCGTATAAAGCAAGGAAAAACATGAAAACAGTTAAAAACATTGAATAAAGCAGACAGCTCAGACTAAAATAATGTAATATACTAATAGAAGAGAATATTTATAGCTCAGGGTTGAACTGTGGGATCCTTGGTTCTCTCTGAGCTTAGTTGTTTTTTTGCAGATATTTCAGTGATGATATTACCTAGTTTGGTAATGAAACATCTGCAAGAAAATAACCAAACTCAGAGAGCACCAGTGACCCTTAATTTCAGGGATGGGATTCAAAAATTTTAACCGGTTCTGTGGACGTGGCTTAGGTGGTGGGTATGGCTTGGTGGTCATGTTATTGGCTGGGTGTGGCCAACTCAATATCACTCACATCAAGGCATGCAAATCCTCGCCTGGCCTCTCATGACTGTGGGGATGCTGCAACAGTCGTAAGTGTGAAAAATAGTCATAAGTCACTTTTTTCAGTGCCATTGTAACTTTGAATGGTCACTCCACACAAGCAAAGTACCAGCAAAGGAGAGGGAAAAAAACTCCAGACAAGTTCCTGAGATAGGAAGTCCAGTCCTGCCAAGAATGTAATAAGGATTAATGGAGAGGCAGTTTCTGTAAGCAACACGAGAATGTTTCCTTCCTCCGTTCCTTACAGGATTAGGCCAGTAATTTCTTCTAACAACCAGTTCTCCAAACTGCTTAGAATGTTAACAACCGGTTCTAGAGAATAGGTGCGAACTGGTAGAATCCCACCCCTGCTTAATTTAATATAAAAGAAAAACAACAAAACGGGGGCATTTAACAAATAAATTATCAACTTCTAGCCTGGAATCAAAGCCAAGTTTACAAAGCTTTCTGGAACCCCAGAGTGGGTGCCACCCTAATCTCTGGGAGGGATGCTGTTCCAGAGGATGGGGACAGCACAGAGAACACACACTTCTATATGACAGTGTTTAATGGAGGTGATCTGGAGACACTCTTCTGGAATATACTGGATTGGCAGAAACAGTTGGAGACAAGCAGTCTCTCATATATACAGATCCTATTTCATACCAATATTTATATGTAATAATCAGACCTTGAATTGCACTCAGAAGCCAACTGGCAACCAATACAATTCACATAGAAGTGGTGAAATATAAGCACACCGAGAGACACCCATTACTGCTCACATTGCTGCATTTTGAACCAGCTGCAGCTTCATCAGTCTTGGCTGTGAAAGTGGAGCCTCATCCAAGACCAAAGTTGGTGATATCCCCAAAACAGGAGGTCCAAACAATTGGAGCCGTGTTAGGATGGAGCCAAACTCTGTTCTCTCCCATCCAGACCCAAACAGCCTCTACATATTGGATCAGTGCATTGACAGCTTCACCTATTTCATTCAGGATGGAGATGTAAAGTTGGGTACCATCAGCATAGTGATTATAGTGTACCTCAAACTGGTGGATGAAGTCACCAAGTGCTTTCAGAAAGATACTGAACAGGACAGGGGAGAAGTGACAAGCCCTGAGACATCCCATACACGAAGGGCCATGGATGCAATCTCTTCCCCCATGTCTATACTGACTGGAACTGACCATTGCGAAAGGAAGGGAGCCACTGGAGCACAGTGCATTGCCTCCTAATTCCTGCAGCCAGTTCAGAAGGATAATGTGGTTGAAGTATTGAAAGCTGCTCAAATATCAAGGAGCCCTAGGATGGATGTACCACTCCCACCCGAAGACTCCACTAAGAATCATCAGCAAGCATGACTAGTGCTATCTTTGCACTGAACCTTGACCTGGTGCCAGATTGAAAGCACTTCAGATAATAATTCAAGATACTCCAAGATCTTTTGTAGCTGTCATTCAACTACCTTTTTCATAGTCTTCATCAGAAAAGGAAAATTTGAAACTGGCTGATAATTTTCCAACAGAGGTAATTCTTCAACAATTATCCAGTGATGACTTCTTGAAGAAGGGATTTACTGCTACCTCCTTCAAGGCTGGTGGGACCACCGTCTGTCTCAAAGGGGCCCAAACCACCAGATGAAGCCATCCCATGGTCATCTCCTGGATTGTTTTAATAACTCAGGAAAGCCAGGATCTAACAAACAGGGGGCTGGACTAACAGACAAGAGCACCTTGTTCACTTTCTTGGGTGTAAGAATCAAATTCAGTCCAAATAACATCCCAAGATTCTTCCTTGGGCAACCTATTGGGACTTGCCTGTTAGAGTCCAATTCTAAGCTAATCTGAATGACTTTGCCTGTCAGATACCATGAATATCCCTCACCACAGTGTTGGAGATGATCCTGTGGCCCAAGAACCCCAATAGGAAGTGGGTCATCCTAAACAAGGTTGTAATGCAGCTATCAGCATTATGCAATAAGGATCAGAAATAGTGATGTTTTGCCCTCTTATTGCTACAAGGGAAGACCAAATACAGACTTTTACTCAGGTTTGGTCAGATTTACTTTTTATCTTTCTCCAATGGCATTCTAGGCATTACTATATTGCATTACATTACATTGTATGTAAGTTGAATGCATTCATTTGTCTATTAATCTGCTAGGATTATTTATGGGATGTGATAAAATATTTTGGAATATAAACCAATGCTGATGCACCTTATGTTTTAGACCACTGTTTAAAAGATGTACCAATTAGGCTCAGAGAGTAGCTTGCATCGAGAAATCAAGCCAAAAATGAGGTTGCGGCTCCAAATGCTATATTGCATATTTGCTTGTTCCCTCAAAGCGTGCAATATCCATTTGATAGAAGAAAAACTACTATGTATGTAGCCAGGCAAAACACTCATTCTGTATGCCCAAATATTAAAATATAATTAACAAACAAGCAAAATGTACTCACAATACCCAAGCAAAAGCAAACTTCCTAGGAGAATGCAGGCAAAATGAATGCATCCTGTATTTTTCTTTTCTAAGGATATATTTAAGACCCCCACGCCTATGAAGATTTAGCACTTTACCGCATGTAGGTCACCCAGTTAAAAAGTAATTTAATTTTGAATGTCAGAAGGGAAGATCAGGAGCTGTGCAGGTCTCAAGGAATGGGTTCTTGGGCTCTCCAGTGAGCACAGATTGGGTATTTCGGACTTGTGTTCTTCAAAAAAAAGTGGCTAGAACATTTGTGAAATTACAGATTGTCTTTGATAATGACATTTTGGACCCTCACAAATTTTCTGATCAGAACCAGGTTTCCTTTAGTAACCATTATTGTTACCACTGTTTAGAAACCGTTAGCTTTAATACATATTATTGTAATGTCGTTTCCTCAGAAGACATTGCATTTTATACAATTACATGATTATCGAATAAAGGCATTCCTTCCTGAATTTGTGTGTCCTCTCTCTTGGGATCAACAGAGCAATAACCTCATACAGTGAATACCTCTCAGCCATGTTGAAGAAGAGTCGGTGACTGCCTTTGCTTGGTTTGCAAGCCTCAGACAGCACAGATTTGTTTTCGTGTTGTTTTGAAAATTATACACGTGGGTAATAGGGTTTGATGACCTGGAGTTTTAACATTTTTTTAAGATAACGTGTGTCTTCACCTCTTTGTGAGGTAATGCTCATTCTATTTTTAACTTAGTTCTGAATCTGATGCTAAAGTTATTTTGTAAAGCTTCTGGGTTTTTTTTTCCTACAGCAGGGACAATCTATTATTAATAAAGGGAATAGAGAAGGTTGCACTGAATAATTGAGTAGGTTTCAGGTGCTGGAAGGGGCTAAAGGATTGTGACCAGCAATATGGATGTGAGGAAGTGCTCAGCATTTGCTTTTAAAAAAAAAAGTTTTGGAGTTGCACTTCAGAATACTGATGGAAGGGCATTTTATTTAGTGCTAACGCCTAAATTGTACAATGAACACCCACATCCCAAAATAGCACGCTTTAAATGCTGTAATAGTCAGACCTTTGTTAGTTTATTAACTGTCCCCGCCTCTTAGTTCAGTTCCTTTTATTTTGCAAACTTAGTTCAGCTTCTATTACAAATAAATAATACAAAAAATAGAAATAAACCAACATTTTGGTTTAAAAATTATAGCAGCCACAAGGAGACAATAATATAATTGTGTCACATCACTTTGGCTTTTTTTTTAATTTAGGTTTTTAAACAGACAAAATTCCATTTTTCAAGAGAATTTTGAGAATTTTGTTGGTATGTGTGCGTGTATGTATCATGCTTCAACCTTTAGATGCTAGAAGTTGTCTATTGTTCGGGGGCTAGTGTAGAATATGTTACAGTCTTTATTACATAATTATACTTTTCTACAAAGTTCGGATAAATTCTTTGCAGAGCACACATGTTATCCTGTATTCAAAATTTATTTGCAGATATTTGTATTAATATGTTCAAATCAGACATTCTCTCTCACACACACATTCCTCACTTTTTGGATTTTGGAAAATAACATTACAATGAGTGCACTCATTTAGTGACTATTTGAACTTGTGAAGGCACAAGTGGTATTTACAACCAGTTCTCAGAGTTCTGTCCATGACAGCACACCCACAGTCATTTGATTGCGATCTGGGTACTTGGCAATCAGTCTGGATTTCCACTTTGCAATCTCTTATGGTCACACAGTTACAGTTGTGACATTCTCTGCTGGCTTCCCACAAGCAAAGTCAATGGAGAAGCCAGCAGGAACTTGGAAGTTGTGGTCATGTGACAATGTCTTAATGACCAATTTTTCAACAGTAGTGAGGTCTGCCATTGCTAAACAACACAGTCGCGTGATGTTGAAATTCTTATTCCAATTACCATTGTTAAGTGGGGAATACTTAGCAATATAGTTTCTATTCCTACATTTATTCTATTTTCATATCATTTTTTCCCACTTCTTTTTTCTCATTCTTGGTCTAAGACTGATTCTTGATATTCAGTATCAATAAAATGATATGTCTCACTTCATTCAGAAGCTCTCATTCTTTCAGTTTTTTATTATAAACAATTAGATCAGCCATGCTGTTTCATTTGTTTCTTTTGAATGCATACAAAGGACTAATGTTTAAATCATGTATATTTGAAATGAATATGGAATATTTGAAATTGAAATCATGTATTTTGAAATGAGTATTTAAAACAACAATTTCATTTATGCCAGTATGTATTTAACTCTGCATTGCTCACATTGTTTTAAAACATATTCAGTAGAAAAGTTTTCAAATGTATCATTGGTTCTTAAAAGAACCATGGAGAATATTTTTCTGGTTGCTTTGACAATGACTCATAATGAATCAGTTTAAAATAAACTGAATAATCTAAATGCTTCTTTTCTATTTCACATGCTGATAATAGTATTTGCTACTGTATTGCTATTATTTGGAAGCCACTAGTAGGATTAAATTCTGATAGATATAGGCTCCTGAAAAGCAATAAAATAAAAAGAATAGACAGCTGACAGCCTTTTATGGAGCAGGAGCTATTTGCTAAAGTAGAATGACCTTCTTACAGCTATTAAATAACAGAGAAGGTTAATCTACATAGGTAGCACAGCAACATCTCCTATTACTGGCTTCATTTTCAAGTCTTGAGCGTATAATACCACTGGAAAAAGCAATTTGCTACCATCTGCTAGTGGATTATTTTCTTGTTGAACAGCAACATCAAAATGGAGAATTTCTGGATGTACGACATTGAGTACCTTAGGAATATGGTAGGTAAATTATAGAAATAGAATAAATAGTGATTGATGCTGCTGCCCTGTGCATGTTTACTCAGGATTAAATCCTATTGATTTAATTAAGGTTTAGCCCCACATTAGTAAGTATAGGTAATATTCATTGAAATGGTTTTATTAGCATAATTACAAATTGTTAGTAAGATTGCATTACAATAAAAATAAGTTTGTTAATTTGTCATAAATAAATAAAGGATATAGATTATATACTTTGTTCTGCCTAATGTATGATATGATAATTTGCATATGATAACTCATAAAACAGGAAATGCATATTGGAAGTAGTAAGTAAGTTAATATTTGTGCTGGAATTTTTTGTTGAGTGAAAATATGTCAATCATAGCACCAGGTCTTGCAAGAGAACCACAGTTTTCAATAAAGGCACTGCTTATTGGTATGATGTGTCAGTGCTAACGATTCAGAGCAAATTGCCTATATTTCGTATATGGATCTGAACTTGACAACTTAGTATCAACAACAGAATTATGTTCAGGCAACTATAGTCTTGGTATACAAACTGTGTAGTATGTAAGAAAAACATGTATCAAGAAGCAGGGAAGATGAGCAGAAAGAAGATGGGAGATGCCTCCTTACTCTCAAATATATCTGAAAATAAATTGGCCACCATTTGGACCTGTATATGATGAATGGAGCAAGAATAATGGGGTAGGTGGTTTATATTAATTTTACAAACCTGTTGATTTCCAGAACTATCATGGGTAAATATTGCTAGAACGGAATCCGAAATTGATAGATAATACAGGTTTTGAAGAAAAAACATTATTTACTTATTTACATAGATTTAAAGAATGCCTGACTCCCAACAATTCTGAATCCTTTATATTATAAGAAAAAGCTAGAACAATGAAATAAAGCAGAAAAGGGGTCTTCATCAGGAAAGTCTTACATCATCCTATCCCCAGACCTGGAATATAATCCAGGTTTTCAATACCTTTTGGAATATCATCAAGGTGGAAGCCATATGGATTGGGAGGAACGAGAATTTTGGGGTACTTTGGGCTTGTTATCTATTGACAACTGCTTAAAACAAACATGGCTTTGGGGGGCATTGTATAGGGCCACCATGCATTCCTCCCCCATTTCTGGGAAAGAAGATGCAAAAATTAAAAGAGTTGCCAAAATGCTTTGAAGCACTTTCTTTAAATTCGAAGTACTGCTCAAGCTCTCAATTTTATTTCTTTATGAGTAAATATAAATCTGAATGTAGTATTGTGGAAATTCAGTTAAATTAACCAAGTTTACTATTTTTTTGGAACCCGCAATCCAATTTTGAATCCTGAGACCAAAATAGTAAAATGTTGTATGTTACTTGCTCAGAGTTTTATTTCCTTGCATATCCTGTAGTCGCCATCTCCCGATCCATCTTCACCTCAGGGTGCTGAATCATCAAGTACACAACACCATCAAGATGCCTGTGGTACAACAGAAACCCCCACCAATAAGGAGGTAGAGTGCAATATTCTTAAAAGCAGTGCATTTATTAGAAATGTTTTCCAAGTTTAATTTTATGTTTTGCATTATACAAACTGGAAATATGACTATTTTTGGATATGTATTTCTCTTCTTTAAAGATTTAAAGATTTCATCACTATCTGCAGTGCCAATAAATTTTATATTTGTCAATAAGCAGGCAGGTTTATAAAAATAGGTTACTAAATAATCCTGAAGGGGTGTTACTGAGAGTATTGCACCAACACAAATTCCTTGTGTGTCCAACCACACTTGGCCAATAAAGAATTCTATTCTATTCTAGATTTATTTATTCTCTTTTAAAATATCTTCCATAAAAAAGAAGTAGAAATTGTATTTTCATGTAACTCTACTTCCTATAAAGCAATGTTTTTGTCGCTTTGTTGTATACTGGCAAAGTTACATACTTTGTAGTATACTGGCAAAACATATCAGTTGCTTTTCTTTTCTCAGGTTTTATAAGTATAAACTAATAATGACTTTCTTTGTAATGTTTATAATATTTGTTGTGATAGGAGAAGTTAGACATTTGCTCCAAACAACAAATAAAAATAAGTCCCCTTCTTTGTTCTTTAAAGGCATCAGAGATTTTGATTCTTTGGAACCAAGTTTGTCTACTAGGTATGAGAATGCACAAAACTAGCAGCTGAAACCAGATTCATTAAGTCATTTCTGCTTCACCTGCTTTTATGCTGAATACTGCTACAAAATATGGACCCTAGAAGCAGAAAAGATTTTTAACTGACCAAAAAGATGAAAATCCAAATATCCCTATATAGTCAAACACAATAATTGAGCCTTTAAAACGGTGATGCTATAGTATTAATAATAGATGTATGCATATATACTGGGTACATTTCTCATTATGTTTGTTTCATATTATCTGGACTATTAAATTCCTTTTTGCAAAAGTAATAACTGTAACTTGGGAATATGGCATTAAAGACTAATAGAAAGTGTTAAGTTTTCTAAAGTATAGGAGAATTGCCTCTTTAAATTCTTCTATGTTTGAAAAAAAAGTATCAAAAAATGAATCTAGTAGCCACATCTGAAAACCATTCCTACTTCTATAATTACTTATGAAATTCCTCGGGGTTAGTATATTAACATTTATTCTGACATTAATGAAAATTCCAATATGAACCTGTTTTCTAATGCCTCCAGTCAAGTTTTTCTTCAATACCACAATTCAATCATTTTTCCTCCCCCACCCCATGATATTTGCTGTGAAAGGGAGAAAAATAGAATAGCTACCCCAGAACTTAAACTGGTAACTGTTGGAGCAATCTTTTGGCAAATTTCATGGATGAGTCTCTTCACCCACTCAATCTGCTGTGTTAAGACTAGAGTGGGGAACCTTCCTGTTGGTAGTTGCATTTCTTCAAAGTTCAGTAATGTGCCAGGGGCCATCTTGGAGGGCAGGCTAAAGCGAGTGAGTGAGGTCAGAGCCCAAAGTTAGCTGTGACATATTTTATCTCTGACAACCTCCCCCTTTCTGTCTTCCTCTTCATTCCCTTCTGTAAGAGAACCTAACACAACCAAGACCAATGGTTCAAGGTGATGGAGCAAGGAATAGAATAGAATAGAATAGAATAGAATAGAATAGAATAGAATAGAATAGAATAAACAGAGTTGGAAGGGACCTTGGAGGTCTTCTAGTCCAACCCCCTGCTTAGGCAGGAAACTACACCACTTCAGACAAATGGTTATCCTATATATGAATCATATAATCATTTTTGTATAAAACCAAATACTTAAGGCAAGATTAATCAGAATATTACACACAGTGCTGTTTGTTACAAAGATTATAAATTTAAACCTTTCACCATGTACATTCTATTTCAGAAGGAATCTAGACTTTTGGTAATAACAGTAGCTGGAATGAATCACACCTCTTATATCAGTTAAATTAAGTTTGTGCACATGATAGCAAGCTGTTCTCATTAACTTTATACATCTAATTATGCTGCTTTATTATCACGCCTATTGAATACAGTAGACAATTGCAATTGTATAAATTATTTAAAGGACTTATTAGTACAATAGAATCAAAAATAATTGCAGGCATGTAATGGATCAGATGATGATCCCAGTGACAATTCCTTCTGTAAAAACAGATGTCAGAATTTTACCTAATGCTTAATTTTCAGAAACTGCCTTGTTAGCAGACTCTTTTCTATTATTTGGTAGTAACTTTTTCTCACTTGGATCTTATTTTCTTATTCTAAGCTATTGCAGCATTGACAATCCTATTTACTTTCAAATGAATATTTATCACATCAAAAATTATGTATGTAATAATAACACAACTAATAACCCGCATAACTTGATTGACTTGCTTATAAGATCCTTGTGATGAAGAAGCCAATAACGTAGATGCTCTTCATTCATTTTAAGTTAAACACTAGACAACCCATGACCCATTGGGTCATAATTCAAATATATTTTTTTACCAAATTCCAGAGTGCCTTCAACAATGATAGAGCTTTTAACATGCTGGAAAAGTTAATAAAAATTCAGGGATACATTCAGAAATGTATCTGCCTTAAAAATAGCCTATGTTGAATTTTAGAGCACATCAAACATCAGTACAGGAAACATTTTACAGCATTTTGTTTTATGTCATAAACCATTTTATTAAAATGTTTATGTCATAAAATATTTTATAAAATTTTCCAACTTTCCATAGAAGACATTGGTGCTGGATTTTAAATGCATTCTGTAAGTTAGCTCATTCGAAGGTCCTTGGTTTAAAAATTGTTACACTACGATGAAGTTTCACCCAGTTAAAGGTTACAGGAACTACAGTTTTAATAGTATGTAGGTTACAATAAACAGATAAAAACTAATGCAAACTAAAAAAATGAAAGAATAAAACTAAAAACTACAAAATGCAGAAAAGGAAAGAAACTAGAAAGAAAAATAGAAAAGAAAGAAATATCGAAAGAAATAACTAAATCACAGCAAGTCTAAACAATTTTAGTAATATTATCTCTTCTCTTAGCTATAAACAAATCCTTAAAGCCTAATAATTCAATCCTAGTCAGCAAAAGTCTATTAAGGATTACCAGAGATAATAACATACTACATCTATTTTAACCTTGATGTACATTTCCCAGGACAGCTATAGAAATCAAACAAATAAAAATCAATTTTATGTTCTTTCTTTTAACAATCTTGATATTTCATCCTTTCAAATAATGTCCTAGAACTTGACTTCTTTTCATGTTTCTTTGTTCCATCTCTAAAAACGCTTCAAATTTTTAACGTTAGTTATGTAATGTAGGGAAAATCCAGTATAGGAAAGTTATCCAGGTCACTATTTTGGTTTGTTATTTGTATATCCCTTTTTCTTACTAAGACGTCCATCAGTTTCATTTGTATATCCAGTGTATCTTTTTTCCATATCATTATTGTAGCCTGTCATTTTTAATTCCACTATCAGATCAGTCTCAGTCTTGTTCGCTAAAAAATGTTCCTCTTCCATCATATCCTTTAAATATAGCCTATCTATTATGGCAGTCACTCTTAAAATTAACTTCTGGGTCTGTTGTACACAATTTTTTTTTCAGTAGGCCCATGTTAAAGTATTTTGCTCCATTCTGTATTAGTAAGTCAAATTTAAGCGTTTTCCTTTAATTGTAATCTTTAGTTCCTTCTGGTTCCGTCTAGTGTCCAGCTTTCAAGGTTCCATCCTAACATTTTTTTTTAAAGAATTGAAAAACAACAGGATTTTCCAACAGGAAGGATTCTTACAATTAATTTCAAAATCTTATTTCAAAGGCATTTTGCCCCTTCATCTGTTCTTAAGTTTCCAAAATCCAAGTTCTAATAACCCTTTTGCTGTTTATTCCAAAAATGATTTTTAAAGTCCCTAAATTTATATTTAAAACTTCTCTTGCTAAAGATTAAAGGAAACTCACCTGGTGCTATAAAACATATTGATACAAAAGTTCCTAATGGGTGAAAAGCAGATAATAAGCAGTTTCAAAAGTGATTAGAAATGGAAGTATGCCATCACAGTGTCCATAAAGCCGCCATCCATAATTTGAACAAAGATCCAGACTTCACACCCACTGGAGGTTGCTGTCTTGAGGTCTCCTTGTGCGGGGCCATTTGTGTATCATCTCAAGTCCTCTCCTTGTCCAGAGAGGAATTACAAAGTGGTGGTCTATTCAGTAACTTTTCATTCTGCCACTTTGTTAGCTCTGCTTTTAGCGGAGGCATCTTCCGTTCATTATTTTTTCCCTGGAAACCCTCAATATTGAAATCCTTGAATTTTTTGCATTATTTTTATTAATAACATCTTGTGTGTTAGAAATATTAACATTTATATACATATGTAAATCTGGAAAGCCTTAATTAATGCTAAGGGTATACATTGCAGAATAACTTATTAATAAAGAACTAATACTTTGAATCATGTTTAAGTATTTCTTAATAGGCTGTCTACAGAGATTGGGTAATAACTGTCATTGTGTGATGAATTTGCCAGGTCTGCATGAAAGGCTTTTTAATGCAAACCTCAGCATGCTTAGCTTGGTTTGATATCCTGTTTGTCTTAATTACAGTCAAGGAAGAGCTTGGCTTCTTTCCCAACTTATGTTGAAGGTAAGCTGTCAACCTGTCTTTTGTTTAAATTTAAATTAGTCTGTACAGATATATAAAGTGGGATGAATTATTAAACTGAAAAGTTTTTAGATTCATTTGAATGTTTTCTGAGATCTCTATTTATGCATAAAGAATGGAAGAACACCTGAGAAAGAAGCGGACTTTATCACTTGAGATTTTCGAGAAAGAAATGTCATCCCTGAAGGATTCATCTGTTTAAAAAAATAACAACTTTCAAAATTTGTGGATTTTTAGAAATAGGAATTGGTTAAAAGAAATAACACTGGAAAGAAAACAATAAACTTGATTAGAATAGTAGCTACTTTGATTGTTTTGTCTGTCAGCAGTTGAATTAGAGTTTTAGTTAAATAACTTTATTACAAGTTTTAAAAAGAAAAAGTAAAACTAACAAGAACAATGAAAGAAAGAAAGAAAAAGAAAAAGAAAGGAAGGAAGGAAGGAAGGAAGGAAGAAAGAAAGAAAGAAAGAAAGAAAGAAAGAAAGAAAGAAAGAAAGAAAGAAAGAAAGAAAGAAAGAAAGAAAGAAAGAAAGAAAGAAAGAAAAGGCAAAGCCAAAAGCACAGGAAAAAAGAAACAAAATATTAAAAAGTAGCTTCTGATTTTTTTTACAGCAGTTATAGCTATAGATGTAAATTAACTCTTATTCTGGATTACAGCATTTCTTACATCACATTTTTCTATAATCATTTTTTTTTCTATTCATTAAACTGAATAGAACATATGTCATAGTTTAATTTTTTTTATTTCACACAAAAAGTCTGTAAGAAGTCTCCGGTCAGCATTAAACTTAATCTCTTTTCTCTGATCAAAGCAATTAATTTGACCATCTCAGCAAGTTCTATCATCTTTACCATCCATTCTTCCATTTTGGGTAATGTCAAAACTTCACCTTTGTATAAAAATAAAGTTCTTTGACTTCTTTCCAACAGTTTATTGATTGGTTCCAAAAGTAATACCTCTGGTTTCAATTGTATATTAATCTTTAAAATCTTCTGAATTAATATATGTTATGATATAATATTACTGAGTTGAAAATTTCCAGAAGTTTTACACAACTATAAAGTATGCTAAAATATCCATCATAAATTTGAAATACTTTTATATATTCTAGACTATTTTAATTGAAATATACCAGCAATAAATCATGTTATTAAAAATCCACTTTAAAGATTATAATGTATATTTAATCCTTTTGCATATTCTCCCACTGTTCCATTTATACATTATAATCAAATTTTAGCCTATTTTATATCTTCCTTCACTTGTTTTTTAACATAAATTTATACATTTAATAATAACATGTTCATCCTTTGTACACAGTTCTATTTCAAACTCAGTCTTAACACTGAGACCAATACCTAAATCTTTCTAATAATTGTACATGAGAAAACCATTGACTAGAGTCTTCTTCTTCCAATATTCTCTTTATTTTATTTTGGATTCTTCCTGACAAAAATTGCAATATCACCATAAATTAGTCATTTGTATTTACTTATCATTTTTTTTCAGTGAAATTCTTCTAGTGCTAAGAGCTACAAAGATATTTTTAGGCACAGTCTGGGTTCATGTCTGTTCCATATTTTCAATATTGCACATCTAACAAAATTATTTTTAAAATCTACATTAATCTTAGTTTTATTATATCATAAATATCCATGCCTTCCAAATCTCAGATCATGTTCTTCTAGTTGCAAAAGCCCTGTTTACAGCAACATCCACTCTTTCATCCAAACTATAAACGGCAACCTGCAAAATATAATCTCAACTCAGGTAACCCCAGTCTTGCTTTTTGTTTTTTTGTATCTGGTAACACCTTATATCTAACTCATGATTTTTCCCCTGCCACACAAATTTAGATATAATTTTCCACATAATTGATATACAATGATCAAGTGAATATTGTCCTAAACAGAACTTTTGTAAAAAAAATAAAATACAAGCTGAATAGTCAAGACCTTATGGATGATCCAAACTCAGTCAAGGACCTTGGAATACTCATCTCTAATGATCTAAGTGCTAGAGCCCACTGTAACTACATAGCCAAAAAGGCATTAAGAGTTGTTAACCTAATCCTACATAGCTTTTTCTCTGATAATATCACACTACTAACTAGAGCATACAAAAAATTTGCTAGACCTATACTTGAATACAGCTCATCTGGAACCCACATTACGTATCTGATATTAACACAGTTGAGAAAGTCCAGAAATATTTCAAAAGAAGAGTTCTCCACTCCTCTACGCGTTGCAGAATACCTTATGCCACCAGACTCGAAATTCTAGACCTAGAAAAGCTAGAACTACGCCGCCTTCGGTCCGATTTAAGTATAGTATATAAAATCATACATTGCAATGTCCTACCTGTCAATGAATACTTCAGCTTCAACCATAACAATACAAGAGCACACAATAGATAAAAACTCAAGGTTAACCGTACCAAACTTGATTACAGGAAATATGACTTCAGCAACAGAGTGGTCAACGTCTGGAATACTCTACCTGACTCTGTGGTTTCTTCCCCAAACCGCAAAAACTTTAACCTTAAACTGTCTACTATTGACCTCACCCCTTTCCTAAGAGGTCTGTAGGGGGCGTGCATAAGCGCACCAACGTGCCTACTGACCCTGTCCTATTGTTTCTTTTTATTTTTCTTATATGTATACATTTCATGTATTCATCACTATGTTTATGCTTATACCTATTATCTTGTAAGCGATTGACAAATCAAATAAATAAATAAAATAAAACGTAGCACTCAGCCATGTTAATTGTAGAAATTCTCCCCAGCAATGACATTTGTGCTTTCACCCATCTTAACATATATTTTTTTAATTTCATGCCACATCTTAGCATAATTATTTTGAGATAAAATACAAATCAAGTATTTTACCTCCTTCTCAATATTAAAACCCATTTTATTCATTATTTTTGATCTTATGTCTTCATAGTTTTTGTTACCATCTTTGCCTTCTGCTTAAAACTGTTCTTAAAACTGGTCAATGCATCAGTTCTTTTAGAGGTGCATTGGCTTAACGATGCTGGAGATGGTCTGCTCCAGCAATTCAAGCCCTAGCACTGTGGTGGGATGAACTCCCGTCACTCAACTCAGCTTCTATCCACCGAATAGTTTGAAAGCATGTTCTATGTAAGTAGATAAATAGGTACCAATTTAGTGGGGATATAAGTTGGTGTTCTGTGCAGGCAGTCAGGTTCCTTTAAGGGATCCTTATTTGGGACTGAATTGGTGGCAAAACTAGCAACTATTCCTTCACCAATTTCCTCTTACCTGCTATTTGACAGAGAAAAGGGAAGCACACATTTCACATTACCTCTGTTTTGGCATTACATTACTTATTGTATCTAGTATAGGATTTGAACATAATGATTTTCCTAGCCAGATTCAAGAAAGAAACTCCATCTCGATCACATTTACATCTTTTTCTCGTTTGCATATCTGTACAATCAAGAGTCTGTGATGTTAATAGTAAGTGGCTAGTGAACAATCGTTGTACTGACTTTAAATTGACGTGCTATCTAGTGCCTTTGTCAAACTATAGTAAAGGATTGGTATCTAGCCCTTTTTATTAACTCACACAATCATTTCAATATAAAAGGCATATAAATTTTAGATTCAAATCATGTTTATCAACTCATATCTGAAAATGCTACTTTTTTAAAAAAAATGGTGATATGATACTTGTGCTATACAGTCAGCTATTAGGTCCAATATATGTATCATTAATTCTGCATTGCTAATTTGCCTCTATAATACGTCGAAATAAACTGAATCTATGCACACCTTAAAGCGAGTTTTGTTTGTGCATGCTGGTGTTCAGCACTGAAAGCAACAGTAAGGAGTAATAACTGCATGCCCTCTGGCTGTACACTAAATTATGTTCAAACATATTATGTATGGACGTTTGTAGTTTAAAAAAAGATTTTTTAAAAGAAACCCAGACCTGAAAATTGAATAAATAGCACCTGAAATAGCTAGTGGCTTACATTTTTATTGCTTATTTTTCCCTTGGAAGTAAGTTGCTTATTTTTCCTTTGGTTTATGCATTCATAGACCTTATTGGGTGGATTATGTTTTATTTTACTCCATATGCCCAAAGAACCCTCCTTCTGTGCTTGTCTATGGGGGATTAAGAAACAAAATATGTATTGTGACATTACAACACAAATTTCACCCCTTTTGTGCAAAGCGCTGGATTCAGCAAACTCCGCTTTCCCTTTTTTTTTAAACACCACAAACCCCAGAGATAATAGTATTTGTGGGACAATGACACAATGCAAGAATAAGTTAGGGTGCATCTTGCAGTCCTACTCTGAAACATTTGCTATCACAGCACACTAGTTCTTGTTCTGAACATTCTTCAGAATATTCTAGATCTGTAAATAAAATCTAATTAAGTTTTATTGCAATCACTGCCTTACAGGTCAACAATAAATTAGGCTATTTACAATCCTATGTGTTCTTGGAGAATGAATTGCATCTAGCATATTAAGATATGCTTCTCCAAATATACTTGCATAACAGTTTCTTCCAGTTATTGGCACCTACATTTTAATTACACAGGCCAAGCTTCAAATGGCTTTTTGAAATTATGCCAACATAGTTTGATTTCAACCATTGCAATTTTGGTTGAATATTAATTTTATATTACATTGTCATATTTAATTTTGATCTGTGTGACTTTTGTTTGAACCAAAAAGATTCAATTCCATGATCTAATTACTATATGCTTTGCGTTTTAATTTGCTAGAGTAAATTTGTTTTAATCTTCAAAAAAACTTAATATAATTAGAATGACATTTACATTTCTTAGTGATACTAGCAACAACTAATTAAAAATATGAAGTATTTATAGATGTTTTAATTTAAATCTATCTTTGTCTTTTACCCCAACATTTTTCTATCCTAAACTTTTTTTAGTAAAGTTTACAAAAAGTACCGTAATTGAATTGAACAATTTGAATTGCTCAACTTTATTGAATGTATGTTCTTAGAAAGTGTTATTTTATTAAGCAAGGTGATAGTACCGATTCAAGTGGAAGATTATATGAATTGTTAGTCTGTTTTCCCTATCACAAATTCCACTGCTGAAGAAGCAAATAACTTTTTCAACAGAATAGCAAGAATATATATAACAAGACTTGTATACTAGTATACTGCTTCATGCTTTACAGCATTCTCTAAGCGGTTTATAGAGCCAGCATATTGCCCCAAATAATTTGAGTCCACATTTTATTGACTTCGGAAGGATGGAAGGCTGAGTCAACCTTGAGCCATCTGGGATTGAACTCCTGACACTGAGCAGTGAGTTTGTCTGTAATACTGCATTCTAACCACTGCACCCCCACAGCTTCAGAAAATGAGGAGGCAGTAATTCTAATACTTCATGGTATTCTTTTATGCATATGTAGATGTTCTTTGGAACCCGATTTTATTTGAGCATACTACCTTTTCATCTGTGAATTCTCCTTCTACCAAGGACAACAGAAGCATAAAATTACTTCTCAAATCAAACTATATCAATCAGAAGGTTACTTTTTTACTGTCTTTTCTCATATCAATAGGACCAAAGGAGAAATGTATTATATTTTCTTATATTAGCAAGCCTGTTAATTCGCTTATTGATAAAATAAATTACTGAAACATGTTTTAGGAATTAGTGCTTTAAAAATGTATGAGTTCTATACAACAGTCAAAGTGAGATTTTTTCCCCCTAGGATTAAATCTAAGTATATATGTACATTTCATGGTTTAGAAGCAGAAGTGAACCATTGGGAAAGCCAATTTGATCTAGTGATTAAGGCACTGGGCTTGAAACCAGGCAAGATGAATGGTAGTTCTTGCCTTGTCACAAAGTCAGCTGGGTAACCTTGGGACAATCACTCTGTTTCAGCCTAATCTAACCCTAACCCTAACCCTAGGTAGGAAATAATGGCAAATCACTTCTGATTTGTCCAGGCAATCATCATGCACACACAATGAATTGTGAGAATTTTGAAATCTTGTCCTCTTTTTGTGGCCAAGAAAGTTTTAAAAACTGAGGGCAGTCTGGAGAAAGGATACATTATTGAAAGCTAGGAGGGGCTTTTCAGAAGTCTTCATAATGCCTCAATAATGATCCAGCTAATCCTATTGTATAAACATTTCTAACTAAAACAAGAAAAACTAGAGTTTTCATCTCCCCCTCTGCCCTTTTCAAGTTACTGCACACATTTCAAAAGATGCATTTGTATTACTATGTCAGATACATAATTAAGATAGATGTTTATGTCAGAGCCTCTTCGCGGCAACACATTATTAGTTATTTATGTATTCATATGTCCCCCTCTCACAATCTCATGGAAGTGATTCTGGGTGACGTGTAAAGTTAAAACAGCAAGAATCTCACAATACAATGTCTGAAGTTAAAACAATAATCTCAATTTATAGAAAACAATTTTAATCAACAGAGCTCATCTCTGGTCCATCGATGTCTACTTCTAGCTGCCTATCTAACTCCATGGATTGTTGCTATTGTTTAAGATGAATGTTGGCCATGTCATGAAGCTAATACATGGCCATTATTTAATTTCCTTTTTGCCCACAACTTTGGTTATGTCAGTTGGTATTGCTTTCCTTTCAAGCTAATGATGGATAATCAAGACTAATAATAATAATACTTTATTTGCGGTCACAAATCAAAACACAAGTACAACAAAAGAAGAACATGGGAAAATTAATCATGAACAATTGGTCACCAAAAACTTGACCAAGGGGAATTACAGCGTTCTCCTCTGATGGTTACAGCTCTTAAAAAAAATTTGGAAGCCAAAGAAGTGATATATGAGGAGCCATCCCCTAGACCAGGGGTCCCCAACCACCGGGCCGTGGAGCACTCTCTACCGGGCCGCAAAGAATTTTTTTTTTAAAAAAATGGCGGCTTTCTTCACCTTCGGTGAATGCTGCTGGGATCGGGGATCAAGGACACAAATGAAAGAAGGGGAGGGAGGAAGCAACCGAAGCCTGTCCTTCTCTCTGGGTCAGCGCTCTCAGTCGCTCTCTCGCTCCTCCACCAGCCCAGGAAGAAACTGCTTCAAAGAAGCGGGGGGGGGGCCTTTTCCTGTCACCGCAGCGCCTCCAAAGCGCCCGTTTCTCCCCCACCCCCACCCCGTCCGCCCGCCCACCCGCGCACGCGCGGGGTTCAACCCAGTGCTCCGTTCTGCCTGCCTGCCTGCCTGCCTTCGTTAATGGTTGAATCGGAACAGCTTCGGCTGAGTAAAAGAGGCGAATAGTTATTATTCTCAGCCGAAGCTGCTCCCAAACAACCAGAAACTAAGGCAGGCAGGCAGAACGGGACACTGTGGATTGAAGCGCACGCGCGCGGGCGTGCGGAGTGGGGGTGGGGGGTGAAACGGGCGCTTCGGAATAGCTGCGGCGACAGGAAAAGCCCCCCCTCCCGCTTCTTTGAAGCAGTTTCTTCCTGGGCTGGTGGAGCAGCGAGAGCAGCCTCCTTCTTCTTCTCCCCTCCCCGGTCCTTGCAAAAAATTTCTGCTTGAAACCGGTCCCTGGTACAAAAAAGGTTGGGGACCACTGCCCTAGACAATATAAGAACAAATTACTAACATTGGGTCTAGAAGGGTCTGTTTCAAGGAGAGACAGTAACTTAGATCTGCCTGCGTTATACATAGGGCAATATAAAAGGACACGCTCCACAGTTTCAACCTCAGCTCTGTCACAGGGGCATAGCCGCTCGTTAATCGGGAGCCTCTTAAATCAAGACTAAAGAATAAGGGCCATTGCTAGGGCAGAGGCATGAGTGCACTCTGTGCCTTTCTGAGATGGGGAGAGAGAAAAAAATCCATTCAGGTTCTTTCGCTTAAGGGGCACTTCTCTCACAACAGAACAAACAAATGTCAAAATAAATTAGATTATCAAGTGTTTTCTCTGATAGAGAAGATAGTCCTTCTGTTCATTTCTGATTGTATCAAATCTTTTAGGGAATGATGATTTTTAACCACACCAGAATTCCATCCTGTATATGCTAATACTGATAATAATGTATTCTATTATTTTCCTGTAAGTAATATAATTTTGCCCAATAATTCAATTTTCATGTACTGTAGTTCCAGGGCCTTGTGATCCTGAAGATTTAATTGATGGAATCATATTTGCTGCCAATTATCTTGGCTCTACTCAACTCCTTTCGGACAAAACTCCGTCCAAGAATGTGAGAATGATGCAGGCTCAGGAAGCAGTGAGCCGAATTAAGGTGAAAATCAGTCATTCTCTTAATGCCTGAGTTGTAACTCTGAATAATCCATACTTTATCTCTGTAATGAACCATACTCTGGAAATGGTCCTATTATTGAATTGACATGTTTGTTATTTTTATGCACCATCTGCTTTCATAATTTGTAGATTAATATTTTGTTATAATTGAGTGCAGTAGGCAGCTAGTACATTCAAATAAATTTATCTTCCCTTTATCCAAAGACAAAGAATGCTCATCTGAAAGGAGAATATTGTTTCTACAGTTGTTGGTTTGCAAACAGCAGCTGGGCCCCGAAAATCAAAATTGCCAAAAATGATTGACAAGATTTCAGAAACAATAGATTACAACAAGCCAAGACGTAGCAGTTAAAAGGGAACCTAGGCATTTGATTAGAACAGCTTATTTCCCATATAACATGTCGAGAGTAAAATGGGACCTGCCAAATCTCAAATTTTAGAATATTCCAACCTAAATTATTATGCAAATGCAGAATTTATATATATGAATCAGAGTCCACAAAGAACCAGGGATTACAAGGGATAGAAGAGATACAATTCAGACGATGTTTCATAAAATAGGATTAATTTACATTCAATAGAACTTTTTACATAATACATCTGGGTCTTTAGGTAACTATTTAGATTATGGCACCGGACATCTTAATATGGTAATTAAAATATTATACAACAAAAGTACTATAGCAAATCAGCAGAGTACTTTCTCTCTTACTGCAGAATTTAAAATTGTATAAAATATATGCAAATAATGGCACTGTTTGGTTTCTATAAAAGTGATTTAAACTTTTTAAATAACTGATGTTAGAAATTTATAGGTACTGCTCAATCCAGCAAGACTTACTTAAACCTCATTGATTTTGTTAAGCTTAAAACAAATCGATGGTTAACGATGCTTAACTTTGGCTGAAGTTTGGGCAATACAACAAATAGTGAAATATGTTACACGTTAAAAGCAGTAAATATTTATAAATTGAATTGTTTCACATTGTCAAAAGTGGCACGAAACTAACATTTCATTAAAAGTACCTCAAATAGTTACTAACACAGAAATAAGTCATACCTTATTTTGTATATTTGTATAATTTTGTATGACAAATGTCTGTCCCATGGTTCTATTTACATTTGTATGCTCTCTGTGAAAAAAAAAGATGAAATATTGCTAAATATTTGAGGTTCTTTTGAAATCAAAATCAGCTTTGTTCACATCATTTTGCTGTTCTTCATCAACCACCATACAACAGATGAAACATAAATAATACATTGGTTTCAAATTAGAGCTAAGTTGCAAAATGTTTCTTAATGTTTGGTGCATTATCAGTCTATTAAAAAAGATAATCTAATCTAATATTCTCATTCTCTTGGAATTAAGAAAGCAACTCAATTAACAAATATATTTTCATATGATCTGTTTCTGCTTAATGGGCATTTTCTTGTTTATGTGGAAAGAGGGAGCACAAACTCCTATGTGCAATGGGAGCAGATGGGGATGGCAGTGTATCATAAATTAAAGCACTTCCTTTTGCATCTATTTTTTTGTGCGTCTTCCTGAGCAAACTTCATACAGTCTAGTCAGCTTAGGATATGCATTGTTTTTACATTAAGCAGCCTTATTTAATAGTTAAACTTTCCTTTCACTAGTTAATTAAATCTTCTGGTAACCCGTTGCTCAGAAATCAGGATCTGGAATTTCACTGCATAATGAGCAATAGTGTTGGATGATATTTTTGGCTTGCATTCATAGAAATGCATTTGTCATCTCTAACAGCATTTGTAAGGGTGTATGTAGTGATAAGATATTGGACAAGGAGCCCTAAATCCTAACAGCAGGAGCTTTGGGTCGGTCATTCTCTCTCAGCCAATCCTCCTCAAGATTGTTAATTGTGGGGAGAAAAGAGGAGGAAGGAGCTCTCTGTGGTCTTCTTTGAGCTTGCAAGGCTGTATATAAATCAAGTAAATCAAGTAAACAGGACTAAATAAATTATTTTATTAAAAATCAGGAAATAATTCAACCCCGTGCCTAGAATTTTATTAAAATAAACTTTATATTTTTAATATGTAATTTGCGATTCAGAATAATTACTTAATCTCACATTGTGACATGAAGACGTATATCTAAAGCAGACCAAAAGTGTTTTATTTGTTTTTGTTTGGTTTGGAATTGATTTACCCCAATGTCCTTATTTTGAAAATAATCTCATGGATGACATTTATTGAATTCTGCTCTATAAGGAGGCCACAGTCCCTAAGAAGTAAGTTTAAACTAATAAGATTCTCCTTATAGTGAGAAAGGGATCAACATAGCAAACCATCCAGCTGTGTTTCTTTCAGGTAGCCTCTGGGGAAATAATATCCACTGATAGTTGCTAGTTTTATGTCATGGTGTTGTTGTTGAAGGTGAAGGTGCTGAAGGTGACATCTACACATCTTAAAAGTTTCAAGGTTGAAAAACAATGATATCAATGTATTGTACTGCAAATACCATAGTTCCTAGTCAACACCAAGAGCCATGTTGAAATGTATAAAAGTTGTAATGTAACAAAAATGGGAGACTGTAGGTTGGAAAGGCTGTTCTAATGTACTGTTATACACAGTTTAATTAGGTGACACCAACAGGTGTACTGCTATAGATCCCTGGTTGACATAGAGTCTCTACAAGATGTTAGCTAACTATTCTCCTTTCTTTGTTTATTTCATGCTAAGCAGATGGCCCAGAAATTAGCCAAAAGCAGAAAGAAGGTGCAGTACAATTTCATCAGCTTGATGTGTTGTCTAGGTTTTGTTATTTCATTTTACTTTTTCTGCATTTCTCTTTGTCACATTTTTAAAAAAAACAAACTGCATCCAGCAAATGTTCTTCATTAAATGTTTGAACCACCATGTAAATTGACACACGTCAGATAACAAGTGGCCCAATTTTCTTGTTATTAGCCATTTCATTACCATAATAAGATAATTATTAATGAAATGAAAACATGCTATTGCTAAAAGCACATCCCAAATTTAGAGCTGATGAAATCTTTCTTTCCAAAAAAGACAAGTTATATTTTATAAGTTTTATATTTAAATTTGATTTCACTTAATTAATGGATGTAACAAAATTGCTGGATGCAACCAAATGACTTACTTTTCTTATATAAAATTTAAATTCTATAATTATATGCAGTATATAAAAACACATTATAGTAAGTATATTGATGCAAATACAGTTCAGCAGTAGGCAGCAAAATACAATAACTTGATATTCTAGAGCATTGTTTAAGACCAACATTTTCAGCATTTACAATTATTTTTTTCAACAAATAGACGTGTTATGCCAGTTGAGGTTTTAATGAACTTAGTTATTGCTCCTTTAGTTATAAAAAAATAATATCAATATTATTTGGTGATTGGCATGTGATATTTTTTTTTAACCACAGTAATTGGTGGGGCTGGAACCACAAAAAATAATGTGATATTTAGCATGCATTGTACATATGTTACAAATAGCTCATTTTAGCATAATAATACTTCTGTTTGTATAGCTGTAGCAAGTTCTACATTGGGATTATATTAATTTTTTCATCAATCCTCAATCAATTTTATTGTAGTGGGAGTTGGAAGTGAGATTATTTTACCATTTTTGCAGTTCATGCTTCGACCTAAAACAAAATGTCATGAATATGAATACACATGAAAACCTGTTTTTATGACTGTGCTTTTACTTTGGCGAAAGAGGGGAATGAATACTGAGCATATGGAGGGCATTAGCTCGTTTTTCTTCCCTCTTCTTTTTGGGTAGCCAAAACAGCATAATGCCACCTCTCTTCATCCCTATCTAACTGTGCCTTGATAGCCATAATTAATGAAAGATTGGCTGTTGAACTGATTTAAAAGAATCCAGGGAGAGCCCCTATGCCAGAAAGAGGACAGAGGAGAATGTGTTTTCATGTCAAGAAAAAATATTGCACGGACCAGAGTTGGGAGGAAACTAACAATTTTGTCCATCACTCATATTTCATACAATTTCTTCTTATTAACTTCACAGTCAAATAGTATATTTTGTAAGATTTATTTTATTTATATATAATCCCATATTTTTAAAAGTATGGCTTCTGAAGTATACACTTCCTAACTAAAAATGTTTTCAACTGCAGGTTCCTGAAGGTGAATCTCAGCCCATGACTGAAGTTGATCTTTTCATTTCAACACAGAGAATAAAAGTGCTAAATGCAGACACTCAGGTACAGCAAACTCTCTATAGTCTATTTTACAAGGATTGGAAATATACTATGGAGCTGTTTCTTCTTTATTTCCATTTACTTCTTGCCTTACTATGAAAAAGCCTAGTTTAGAATTTCTATAAGATGATGAAATAATTAACTGCTTCCAAATTTGTTTACATTAATTAATTACATTTCTTATTTTAAACATAACTTTTGCAATGATTGCTTATTTAAGTGATCAAGACTGCCAACAAGCAACAGTTTCAAGGGGGAAAATACAGTCCTAGATTAAACTATTTAAACTTACATATATAGTATCAGTCATAATTCATGTATAGTAACTAAGTTATTCCTCTTCAAAATAAGGTACAGGTAGTACTCCACTTATGACCATAACTGGGCCCAGAATCTCAGCCACTGAGCAAAGTGGTCATTAAGCAAGATGCCATGTGACCGCTTTGCTTAATTATTTCAATCCTTGCTCTCTTTGGTCAGTTGTTAAGCAACCTTGTGAGTCATTAAATGGACTTCCCAGTTGGTAGGACAGGAAGCCTAAATCCCCATCAGGAAGAACAGTCAAGAGAATGATGACATTTGCTAGCATTTTTATCAGATGGGGAGATGAGGGTTTTCCCCCCACTCTGGAGGAGAGATCCCCTGCGACGCTGGAGGCTTTTCACTTTTAACCTAGTGAAAACACTAGCAAAGATCATCATCCTGAAAAGCTCAGAACATTGGCATTCACTATCTGGAGAGGAAAATGCCTTCCAGAACAATAGCATTTTCGCCAAATGTAAGGTCTGTTCCTTTAGCATGGAGAAGGATCCCTACACAGCTGAGGGGAAATACCTTAAGGAACAGACCCAAAATCCAACGTCCCTTTCCTGCCCATTGACTTTCTGGAGGAGCCAGCAGAAAAGTTTGCAAATAGTAGTCTTGTGATTCCCAGGCACTTGGCAACTGGTCATTCCCAGGCACTTGGCAACTGGTTGCCCAGTGTCATGTGAAAGGGGCAGCACAACTTTTATGATGGCTGGAAGTGCTCTATGGGCCATACAGCATCTATCCTGAGGCCACTGTAACTGCAAATAATCCTCAGACAACTGGTTGTAAGTCAAGGATTACCTGTACAGGTCATGGTCCTGATAAGTACTTTACAAGGGACTCTTGTAATCTGGCAGGCAGGTGGCAACTCTGATTCTTCCCTTGATTTGTATAGGTGATGTAGATTTCCTTTAATTTGGAAACATGTTGATATGGAATGCCAGTGTTCTAAAATGACTGTGTTAGTGATAAAGAATACTAATGCGAGGGTCTTTTTTTTTTTTAAGGAAACAATGATGGATCATCCTTTGAGGACCATTTCCTACATTGCAGATATCGGAAATATAGTTGTGTTGATGGCTCGAAGGCGAATGCCAAGATCAAATTCTCAAGATAATGTGGAGGCCTCTCATCCTTCTCAGGATGGGAAGAGGCAGTACAAAATGATCTGCCATGTTTTTGAGTCTGAAGATGTAAGGAAATTTGTTGTTTCCGTGTTTGAAATTAATACAGACTCCTCTTCCATCAGGTTGTTTGTTGCAGTCAGTAGTAGTAGGGCATGAAAGTATGCGTGTGCTGATCCTGCTAGAAAGGAACCTATCAGTAAGAAAAAGGTGGTCAGTTTTTCTAGTCTTCTAGTTTCTCCCAATTTCTCTAGGACCACGGAAATCACAGAGATATGGATAAGTCCTCTTTTCTGAAATGGTTTTCAAATAGAACTCTAATGCCAAGGGGGTTGAACAAACAAGAAGGCTGCTTAGAGCTGAGGAGCACAATGGTGAGGTAAATGAGAGAGGTGAATAGATCAAACACATAGAAGGGAAAATCGCTCTGTAAATACAGTTTGTCTGTCTGCTTTAGGGTTGAACTTCTTTCTGTAAAGCTTCACCACATTCGAAGGAAAATCTCAGAGGGTACAGATGAGTGTTTATTGCTTGAGCTTAGTAGACATTCTGAACAATAAAATTATTCCCTCATGCTTGCTAATCCATAAAGTGCTACATCCATGGAATTGTTGAGGCCAATAATTTGAAGCAGCCTTTCAAATTGAGGACCCACATAACATTTTAAGGTTCATCTACCTCCTTCAGGCTCTTTGTAAGCCCTGGGTTTCACTCACGCGTCATGCATTGTTTGATATAGTGCACTTGGCATATATTTCGCCACCCAGCTTATGGTGGGGTTGAACCACCTTTTAAAACTTCTCTGCTCCTACTGGATTTCCTTAACTATTTTATTATGTTTTTTTCTTTTACAATTGCTATAGGCACAATTAATTGCACAGTCCATTGGCCAGGCATTCAGTGTGGCATACCAGGAGTTCTTAAGGGCAAATGGAATAAATCCTGAAGACCTGAGTCAGAAGGAATATAGTGACCTCCTCAATACCCAAGATATGTACAATGACGATTTGATCCACTTCTCAAAGTCTGAAAACTGCAAAGATGTATGCACCTCTTTATTTGCAATGCTGTTCAGCTAAGAATCCTCTCACCTAATTTTTGCAGCTAATTATAAAGCTTCTGTTAATGAGTGACTTCCTTCAATACCATACAGAATTTTATTTACTTTTAGAGTTTGAAAAAACAGTTATTTTCTCTCTTCCCCTTTCTCCTTTTTTTCATCTTTAAAAATGTTCACACCTTGGATTAACATGGTTTGCAGTGCATTCTGTTGAAGACACAATTTTCTAATGTTTGACATGTTGGACACCACTGTGATGTGGCAGTAGGGAAAAAAGCCAGTTATTTTATCATCAATTTCTCTCCTGTTGATGTAAAATATTTGTAAGAAAAGTTATTTAAAAGTCTACATACAGTTAAAGCTGTTTTTAAATATAACTTTCGAAACACTACATCATGGGTGTCAAACTCATGATGTCACGTCATCATGTGATGTGTCACAACTTTTTTTCCCCTTTGCTAAACCGGGGTTGGACATGGCCAGCGCGTGACGCATCTGGCCTGCGGGCCGCGAATTTGATACCCCTGCACTACATGTAGAAGAATAGGCAGTGTACCTGTAATTTGGAAATATTTATATTCAAGTAAAATCCTAATATATTTACTTGCGTTATTTCCACTCAATGGTTACACACAAAATCGCTTTATATACTGTTTATTAAAGTCATTTTTTTAATGTTCATATTGTAGTTGTATGGGTAAGGCAAAAGTGTTGCCAATTGGGGCTATTTTGCAGGATTACTACATTTCATAACAGAAAATTATTTCTGATTTTTGTTCAGGTTTTCATTGAGAAGCAGAAAGGTGAAATTCTGGGCGTAGTGATTGTAGAATCCGGGTGGGGATCCATCTTGCCTACAGTTATCATTGCCAATATGATGCATGGGGGACCAGCAGAGAAATCTGGAAAGCTGAATATTGGAGACCAGATCATGTCTATCAACGGGACTAGTTTAGTTGGCCTACCACTCTCTACATGCCAGAGTATCATAAAGGTACAGAAAATGATTTTGTTTTTTGTTTATTTAAAGCAGGATCCTGACTCTACTTAACCAACATGAGCCTTTTCTATTTAGCAATACTAAAATATAATAAATAACTCAGTATGTAAGAATTGAAGATAATAAAAGTCATTGATAGAAATATTACTAAGTATTCCCTTTATAAGTTAAAGCAATAACTCACAAAGGAAAAAAAACCATAAGTGACTGCTACTATAAGATAAAATCAAAATGATGACATATATATTGAAGATTTATCAAGAAGTGCCATCTTTTCATACATACACTATGACATTCTGCAGATGTAAAATGCAGTGTTTGTATCATAAGACCACAACACATATTTCATTACTTGTTCTCTTAGAATACAATAGAATTCTTTATTGGCCAAGTGTGATTGGACACACAAGGTCTTGGTGCAAATGCTCTCAGTATACATAAAAGAAAAGATACATTCATCAAGAGTCAAGTTCTCCTTGGACCCCTATGAATCTATCATACAAAGGCAAGGGGGAAGAGGCCCTGGAAAGTGTGAAGAAAATACAATGATGGCTTAAGTGTATTTCTAAATGCTTCTGAATGAGAAACCAACCTTGAGATATGGCTGTCATTATCATTACAATCATTACCAGGGTTATTAGAGAGATCATCTCCCATGTTTATCTGCCCATCCAATCAGTTCAAATAGGTCAACTTCCTCCATGTCTCCCTAGTCTTTTCTCCAGACCGATGCCAGGTATCTTCATCCTGTCCTCATAGAGCAATGACCTCAAGTTCCTGTAATACCTTTATATTGCTGTCCTCTGAGGGTGTTACAATCCTACAGAAAATGTGTTGCCCAGAATCATACACAGTATTCCACATGTGGTTTTGTAAATGTAAACGTGATTAAGGCTATTACGTAGCTTCGATACAAAACCTCTGATGCTGCCCAGAACTCTGTTAACTTTGCTAGAGCTGCTTCACGCCGCTCTTATGTTATGACCACAGTCAAATCATTTTCCAATATAGTGGTTTCCGAGCACAAAGTTCCCTGTCTTTTATGTGTGGTCTAAGTTTTTCTTTCCTATATGGAAGTAATAACACATTTTTCCCTTACGAAGGGCATCTTTGTCACTCAGCTCAGTCTTCCAATCTGTCTGGATTAGATTGCAATCTCATTCTGCATCCTGAATGTTAGCCAGATCTCCAAATTTTATATTATCTGAAAATGGGATATCCACCCATCAATCCAGATCATCAATTAAAATATTGAATAGTATTGGCCCCAAAAGTGGTCCCAATGGGTCAAAATGGTTTCCACTGTCCAACTCAATGTAAGGGCATTAATTCATAGGTACTGAGACTAGGTTCAATGGCCAATAATTTTTAGGATAGTCTCCTTTTTTCTTGTGTTTTCTATTCTCCAATTGTCCAAGACTTGTCAAAGTTAATTTACAAAAGTCCCAACATCCCTTCAGCTAATTCCTTCAATATTCTGTTATCGCTACACAGCCCAGGGACTTCATAATAGCTTGAAGAGTCTGTACCATAGTCTGATTAATCTGCAGTCCTCCCTGTGTTCATTTCAGAGCACAGGGTTTAACTCATACCTGGGCATTTTGTGGTCAGCAGGCCACACTTGGCCCACAGGCAGTCCCAGTCCAGCCCATGGCGCTTGCCACATTGGGTGCGGGACATCGGGGGCCAGGATGGTATTTGCAGAGGGGAACGTGCAGCATTAGCAGGGCAGGACTTAGGAATGGCAGCGGGTCCAGAGTGGCAGCAGTCTTCCACAACAGCCCCAGTTTCTCAGGTGGCCTCTTGGGAAAATCAATTGCCCACTCTGGTTTAACTGATGCAGATCTTATCATTATTTGTTTTTGTATGCCTTGCTTTATGTTAAGAATAAATTAAATGTAATGCTACCAAAATACTCTTTTAAAACAGGGTTCTCCAACCTTGGCAACTTTAAGACTTATGGACTTCAACTCCCAGAGCTTTGCTGGCTGAGGAACTCAGGGAGTTGAAATCCACAAGTTTTAAAGTTGCCAAGGTTGGAGACCCCTGTTTTAAAGTATACTTGCCATACTAAGGTCCATTGCAGATTTCAAAAGAATAATGTGAAAATCCTGCTTTATTGCATTCCAGGGTTTAAAAACACAAGCCAGGGTGAAACTGAACATAGTGAGATGTCCTCCAGTAACTACTGTACTCATTCGAAGACCAGACCTCAGATATCAACTAGGCTTCAGTGTACAGAATGGCATAGTAAGTAATATTCAATATCATTCCTTGTTCGTAATCCTATTTATTACAAATATTTTTAAAATGCTTCCTGTTAAAACATTCTCATGTCATGAGAATACTGAGCATGATATCTTATTATTACTATATTTTTATCCAGAGAGAGAGAGACAGAGAGAGAGACTGGTCCAAAAACACTCAGCCAGCTTTCATGCCAGCATTTCAATCCCTGCATCAAATTGGCAATCATACAAGTGCAAATTAATGCTTGGCCTTATTGAAGCATCTGCTATTGTACCTTTTCAATGTTGTTAATTTCTTATATCTTTCCAGATCTGTAGTCTTATGAGAGGAGGGATTGCAGAACGAGGAGGAGTCCGAGTGGGTCACCGAATTATTGAAATAAATGGACAAAGTGTTGTAGCAACACCTCATGAAAAGATTGTTCATGTTCTCTCAAATGCTGTTGGTGAGGTAAGAGCTGGCATCCATCAGTGCCCCATGAAAGCTTGGCTTGGCTGCATTATTGCTGCCACAAATTAAAATTCTTGTAGGACATTCTTTAATACAGATAGTAGTATTTTAAATTTTCCTGAGCCTGTTGTATTTTTTATATTGTGTATTTGATGGGTTCAGGATTATACCCCTTTCTTTCAAGCTGTTTAGATCTTATAAGAGTCATAAAATACTGTATATCAGGGGTGTCAAACTCATGTCGTCACGTGACGTATTGGGACTATATTCCCCTCCGCTAAACCGGGCGTGGGCGTGGCCAGCACATGACACATCCAGCCCGTGGGCTGGGAGTTTGATAGTCCTGCTATATATACTCATAGACAAATTTAGAATTTTAGGAACCAAATTGCACCCAGAAAATTAGGTTCAGTTTATCCACAGATGGGCTTATTGGCAAGTATATGCCATAATACTTTTTATGCATGGATGGATTTACCCATTACATATGATTATTTTAGCTGAGTGATAAGGTAACCAAATGAAAATTCAGACTAGGAATTTGAACCTATTTAATCTAATATGCCCTTCACTACACCAAAAAGTCTATCTGGATTACACTGAAACTTAAAGTGAATTACACTAATGCAACTGGCTCCATTTTCTCTTTCAATTGTTTACGAACTAGAAGGGCATGAAAGATGACAGAAAGTTTTTTTTTTTTTAAATAGATGCATAATTATAGTGGTGCTTAAAAGTGTGTGAACCCTTTTGACACATTTGTTTAATTGGGTTCTCTTTACCTAGTTTTAGAGCTTGTGTGGAGAACAGATCACATTTTAGGTCATGTAGGTGGTCCTTATTTAATCTACTCTTTTAGTGGCTGTTGAAATTTACAATGAGGGTAGTTGGGGCTAGATCTTGTACTTACAGCTAGAGTCCCCACAGTCACATGATCACAATTTGACGATCTTCCTTCCAGTTTCCCAGAAACAAACCGAGTGGGGTCTCGGACGAGAAGTCGGAAGTCACAATCGTAACAGAATAACAGCTTCCATTATATAGAAGGAAAAATTATCTCCCTGCCCTTCCCCTATATGTTGCACAGCTATTTTTAGTTATTTTCTCATTTAACTTTACATCCAATGATTTAATAGACTGACTCCTGAAATGGACATATCTCCATGTATTTCCCATTAAAATTTGAGTTGCTGTTTAATATCCCATTTTAAAATATATCCATACGTTTAGCATTGATCTAAATATTGAATGGAACTTTTATTTATAGGCTTATACTAATATGTTAGCTAACAGATGATATTGTATATTGTATATTGCTATAATTGAACATATATATCATCCTCTTTCAAATGTCTTTTGAATGGAGAGTACTGAAGCTATTCTACTCCTGACTCCATGCAAATGCCCCAGTCCTTTTGACTATTCGGGATGAAGCATCAACTGAATAGTTCTTCCTTTCTTCCAGATTCATATGAAGACTATGCCAGCTGCCATGTACAGACTCTTGACTGCACAGGAACAACCAGTTTACATCTAAAGCTGACTCTTCCAGTGTGCATGGAGGATGTTCCTTCTCATTAGTGGTGGTGTTTTCTTGGGCTGCATTTTGATGTCTGCAGCAGCCTATCTCTTGCTCTTTTCTTACCTTTGATCATTCCGTTGGGTATCAGATGGCATTTTTGGTTGCACCTTTTTACAACTAGTTTTATGTAACGAAGAATCTCTAATATACACATGCATGCACTTCTTCAAGCTATGTCATTTAGGTTCTGTGGCTCTTATGATAGAAAACACAAGTATCTTAAATAAAAATAAAGTAGAAAGTTCTTTTTACCGAATAAGACAGACTGCAGGGTTAAGTTCTCCATTTATGAAAATAGACAGGATATTGATCGATTTATCTTATAAAGTTGCTGTGCCAAAGGTAGGAAAGCAACATTGTAATTTTACCCTAAGCAAATAATTAAATATGGTTTGAAGGAAACACTGATTTCCTTATGTAATTAAAAATCTATATAATGGAAATCTATTACTAAAAGATGATGTTTAGCTTTTGCTGATAAACCTCCAGACTTAAAGGTGTATTGTCTATGGGAGATACTATTTTACAATTTTTCCCCTTGAGTTCAAAAACTTTCCTCATATTTTTGAAAAGTCATTTATTTCTTGAATATAACATGATTTTTTAAAAGTGGCTTTTCTAATTCCTGCTTTCTTTCCGAGATAAATTATAAATATCCAGTAAACCAGTATGTGGGTATGAGGAAAATATTTTGCCAGAGAAAATAAGAATATTTTCTTATTTTTCTTATTGTGGTCATACATGGGTTAATAAGCTTTCACATTTTAAGTGTATGCTTGTTACAGGAATTTTAACAAGCCTGCGTACAGTACTACTTTTGTTTGTTCTGAGCCAGTTTTAATTTTAACATATCTTGGTATAAAAATCTTGAATTTATTTATTTTTATGACTTTTCTTTAATTCTGGACCATAATTATGTAAGCAAAAACTTAATTTATTTTGTTATATACATATATATAAATATATAAATATACACATATATAAAATAGATGAAAAGTTATTCCTACCCCATGTGAAGCTAAAAAGATTGTGTTTGGTTAATTATTGTAGACACTTGTGAAATGAAAGAATATTGCAAAAAGTTTGGTTATGATAGTTAAAATCAAGGCCAGTAGACTGTAATGTTTGTAGTAAACTATAGAGTGAGAACACAAAAGTTTAGGTCCTGTGGCAGCTTACACAATTATAAATTTAGCACAGTATTTTTGAATAGCGCACATAAATGTTTATTCACAATACATACCTTGATCTTTAAAGTAATCTAAAATTGTTTGCTTTAATATGACACACAGACATGTTTTATCTTTCTGAAAAGTGTTTGGTCTTTGTGTGGGATATAAGAAAGAAAATAGAGTAATAAAGGGGAAAGGTGATAGCCCAGTTTTACATCCAGAGCAACACATGTGTGCCAAGGAGCTGGGTGTATGCATGTTGCATGGATGTGCATTCTGCACACATGTTGCAAAGATATGTAATGATCAGGTCTTTGGGATTCAGTGCCCTGCATGGGTGTTAGATGTAAATGCATGTAGATCCCACCCTTTTCCAGAATTGTAAAAGCACTGGGAAGCTGAGAGTTTGATAGTACAATAGAACAGTGAGTGGTTTAATGGAAAATTGTGGCCTCATAGGCATAGTGTTCTTAAAGTTCTCTATGCCCCAATCACACACATTGGCAGAGGCATAGCAACAAGACTGGAGTGTTAATTCCTTTTCTTCAAAAAAAATTGTACACTATCACATCATATTGCCTATAGAGTATTACTTCAACGATATACAATAATAAATAAAATTTCATTTCCACCAGTCCAAGTCTGCCATCCAGTCCTATCTATTGTAGTACATTTCAACTCGCTGAAATCAGTGACCAACTCTGCATAAGACTAAGATGCAAATTTGGGGTCAGTGAGCTACTTAATGCTATTGCTTTACTGAAATGAAATGGCTATTATAGCTCAGGTCAACAAACCACATGTGAGATCACTAAATGCTGCATATAAAAGTACAAGATATATATAAAGCTGTAATTTTTTCAAAGCAAAGCAAAATAAAATATGTTAAATTCAGCTCTTGGACTTTGGACATTTAACTACATTCACCTATTGTATTTATTTAGCTGTGAAAAGAAAATGCATATTTCTGCATTTGTATATATGTACATATATATATATATACACCTACACACTATACATATATATTCAGTTGGCCTAAAATTGGATTTTTTTAAATCCTTCTGGTTTGCTTTTTTCTACATCTAGGGCAAGGTGAATTTTTCACTTTTAAAATAGAGAAATGTATCTGGAGAAATGCAAAGTTGTATGGATTAGAAGAAAAAATGGCATACACTATATAAAGCACAAGTAAAAAATGTATTCAATGCGATAATTTGGTAAAATTACCTTGTTGTGGAATAGACATACCAAGCTGTGAAATCATCAGCTTTCCAATATATATTACAGGTTTGTAATATATACTACAAACATATAATGCATATTATAATACATATATTTATAATATATGTAGACTACCTTTGTGTGAGACATCCTCGATTCAGAAGCAAGCAAGTGGATCTTTTTTTTGATGGTGACCTGCTTTACAAAATATTCAATTATTTGTAAAGGCTGTCCGCATGTATTATTGTGATCAGCACAGGAACAGGAACATACTGCTCACAACCACGACCTACAACCTGAAAGTTACAAAGAAATTAACTTTTTTCCATTAAGGAAAGACCATAATTAATTTTCTTCCTGATCCCGACAATCAAGAAAAATGGTCTCTGTTCTAAGTTAAAAAGACCCAAATCTTCAACATTGACTCTTAAAATAGGTTTTGTTCTATTTTAGGTATATCCAAGAGCTTTCCTGATAAGACATACTAAGAAAGTAAGATACGAGAAGGATTGATACGTTTTAAGGAAATGAAACAAATGCTTGTGTAAGCTTCAACATGTCCTTAACTTGAATTCCCATATGTTTTTCTAGAACTAGGACAACCAGTCCGGTTCAAAAAGTCCAGCATTAGGGCTTTCTTTCTCTTTTCTTTCATTTTGTAATCAACTCCAGAATCTCCAAAGAATATTTTAAGAATAATATGGATCAGAAGTTAAGAATTCACTG
This sequence comes from Notechis scutatus, assembly GCF_049901735.1. Taxonomy (NCBI): domain Eukaryota; kingdom Metazoa; phylum Chordata; class Lepidosauria; order Squamata; family Elapidae; genus Notechis; species Notechis scutatus. The sequence continues at coordinate 199,486,075 of NC_142010.1, read as the reverse complement.
AATACATATGTTTTTAATAGTTGATATGGGAGGATTCTGTGTGTGATCAAAGGTACTGTTTATTTTATATCATTTCCAGTCTGCAAAAAAATCCAGGAAAATGTAGCAGCAAACTTTAATTTCAACAGGTTTACAATAAAGTTTAGGTTGCCTCAAATTTACCATTTTTCCTATGTGCATTTTAATAATTTAATTTTAAGGCAAACAGTAAGTTATTTTTTATTTTAGGAATAAAAGAAATGTGTTCAAACAGGGGAAATATTCATGTGCGTATGTGTGTAATTTTTAGACTGCCTGTGAGGGTTAAAAATTGGTGTACCCTTTTACAATAGTTCTGCTACTGAATGGATAAGTTAAGCTCGTTGTAGTCGTTTTTCTCCTGACCTACTCTATTTAATGAAACTTGGGAAATAACTTCCCATTTTGAGGTAAGATATACATATGCTCATATAAGTAAACAAACAAGAAAGACACTACACGCTTCTGTAGGCCTTGACTGGATACTGTACCATTAATTGATTGGAAGTGTTGGGATTTTTTTGTGCCCCTTTATTTAATTTACTTTAGGCAGCTTACAAGTAAAACTAGATAAAACATTGAATATTAAAAATAAATATTAACATTAAAATTTACTTAAAATTAAAGATGGCAAGGAAGGGAGCAGGATACACATGGGATGGAGGTGAGGTCTTAGTCCATTAGCCACCTCTTGTATAATAAGCCACTCCTCCCGCAGGGCCTCAGGCCAGTTGGCAGAACCAGGTTTTGAAGCCCTTTCTGAAGGCCAAAAAGGTGAGTGCAAATCTCACCTCAGGGAGTACAATGATCTCCAGAATGTGGGAATCACAACAGAAAAGGCATTTCTGCTAGAGGGAATTCCTTGTCCAATGGGGTCTTTAGCTTACCTCTTCTACCAGTGCAGGTGGCCAATCCCAAACTATGTCTCATGCCATAAAGACCTTTAAAGATGCTAACCAATGCTTTGAATTGTACTGGGAAGCAAACTGGAAACCAGTATTACAACGATACCCCAAGAACTATCTGGCTTCATTCAGCACCAACTATACTTTCCAAATACTCTTCAAGGGTAGCCCCATGTAGCACATTGCAGTAATGAAATGACACATGTGAAATGACACAGCCTGAGTGACTGAGCACAGGGACTCGCAATCCAGGAAAGTGCAACTAAATACAACACAAAATTGCCACATGTCTTCTAGCCACAACTACCACTTGTTCTTTCAGCAGGAGTCAGTTCAGGAGAACCTGCAAGTTGTACAGCAGGTCTGAGCCCTGCAGAGCTCCACAAAGGAGCAGCCATGGACTGGAGCTCTCACTCCCTATCAACACCAAATGGGAGTGGCCAAGAGAAAAGAGCCAAACCAGCGCAAGACTCTGCTACCCAGACCCAGATCCTGGATCTTAACCGAACAGATACCATAGTCAATGTTACTGAAGGCAGCTGAAAAGTCAAGATTATGGATGGATGCCCTACCCTCATCTTGCTTTTGCCAGATATATGTATATTTTTATGGTTTTATTGTTTTAATGTTTTGGTGAGACGGCAGCAAATCAATTTAATAAATGAACATGACACTAGGCATCACTTCACAAGTCATCTAAGAGGCAATTGTGAAATTGGATTTCACCTCCATCTTCTTTAAGATCCAGATATGGCAACCATGTGATTCCATCTTTACCCAAAATTGAAGGGACAACTTTTGTGGGCAATTTTGATTCAAATAGATGGAAAGGCCATCAGGACCTGCTTTAAGAGATAAAGTATGGATATTTTGTGACATTTTAAGAAGCTTGTCTATCTTTGGCAGAATGTAGTGATCTGCAGAAGTAAATATTGGCAACAAAAGGGTTAATTTCAAGGATTTTTTTTCTGTTTCCTTTATTAAAGTGTTCCTATTTAGTCATGGAAGTCAAGGAATTATCTTTCATTGAACCCTCATCAAAAATTACATTCATGTTTTTTCTGTTAGCAAATTGGAAAACGTAATTATTTTACTGAATCATGCTTCAGATAGAGATATCTAATTCAGATAAGATAATCAGAGTTGGAAGGGACCTTATAGGTCATATAGTCCAACCCCCACGCCCAAGCGGGAGACCCTACACCATTTCTGACAAATAGAAGTCCAATCTTTTCTTTAAGGTCTCAAGTGATGGCGCTCCCACAACTTCCGAGGGCAAGCTGTTCCATTGGTTGATTGTTCTGTCAGAAAGTTTCTCCTTATTTCCAGGTTAAATCTTTGTTCAGTTTCCATCCATTATTCCTTGTCTGGCCTACAGGCGCTTTAGAAAATAGCTTGACCCCTTCCTCTCTGTGGCAGCCCCTCAGATATTGGAAGACCGCTATCATGTCTCCCCTGGTCCTTCTCTTCACCAGACTAGACAAGCCCAGTTCCTGTAACCGTTCTTAATATGTTTTAGCCTCCAGTCCCCTAATCATCCTGGTTGCTCTTCTCTGTACTTTTTCTAGAGTCTCAACATCTTTTTTATTATGTGGTGACCAAACTGGATGCAGTACTCTATGTGTGGTCTTAATAAGGCTTTATAGAGTGGCATTAGTACCTCACTTGATCTTGATTGTATCCCGTTAATGCAATTTAGGATTGCATTAGCTTTTTTGGCTGCTGCTGCACACTGCTGGCTCATATTTAGCTGGTTGTCCACTAAGACTCCAAGATCCCTCTCACAGTTACTGCTATTGAGCCTGGTTTCACCCAGTCTATATGTGTACTTTTGGTTTTTCTTGCCTAATGTAGGACTTTACTTTTCTCTACATTGAATTTCATTTTGTTAGATATGGCCGTGTTCTAGTCGTCAAGATCCATCTGGATCTTGAGCCTATCTTCTTCGGTGTTAGCTATTCCTGCCAGCTTAGTGTCATCTGCAAATTTGGCAAGTTCCCCTTCTATTCCCTCATCTTAGTTGTTAATGAAGATATTGAAGAGTACTGGGCCTAAGACGGAACCTTGTGGCACCCCACTGCTTACTTCCCTCCATGTAGACTTGGACCCATTAAGGACTACTCATTGAGTACAATTTGGCAGCCACTTGCAAATCCATCTAGCGGTGGTGCTATCTATCCCACTTTTTTCTAGCTTACCAAGAAGTAGGTTGTGGTCTACTTTGTTGAATGCCTTGCTGCAATCTAAATATATTATGTCCACAGTATTCCGCTGGTCTACTAATTTAGTCACTGTTGAAGAATGAACCCACTATGCCACTATATTGGCATGATCTGTTTTTAACAAACCTGTGCTGACTTGCTAGTTATTACTTTACTTGTTTCTAGATGTTGGCAGATCTGTTGTTTTATTATCTTTTCCAGTATCTTCCCGGGTATTGATGTTAGGCTGATTGGTCTATAGTTTCCTGGGTCTGTTTTTTTTTCCTTTTTTGAAGATGGGAACCACATCAGCTCTTTTCCAGTCCTCTGGTAGTTCCCCGGTGCTCCAGGATTTTTGAAAGATATAGTGCAGTGGTTCTGAGATGACCTTTACCAGTTCCTTTAAAACTCTGGGATGTAATCCACAGGCCCCGGTATTCAATAAACTCAAGAGAGGTCTGAACCACTAATGCAGGCTTTAGCCCAAGGTTATTCAACCTTGGTAATTTTAAGATTTGTGGAGTTGAAGTCCCAGAATTCCCCTGCCAGCATGGCTAGCTGAGGAATTTTGGGAGCCAAAGTCCACAGGTTCACACCCCTGCTATAGCCTATTAGTGACACTTCGGGGGAAAATGGAATAATTCATGTCAATGTGAAGAAAAAGAAAACCAGAACATGTTTATTTCATTTATAATTTTCATCAAAATTAAATACAGTTTATTAATTTTCTGAATTAAGACAAATAATTTGAGGAAAAAAGAGTTGGACTGTCAGAATTTCAGCAATCTGAAAGTAAAAACCTGAAAATTTGTAGCAATGGATCCTACCGGTATCACCAGTTTCTTCCATTACAGACAAGTGTTTTAAAATGTACAGAATGTATTTTAAGTCAGCAAAGATTTAAGGAGAGAGAAAAACCTTTCTCATCTGGATTCTTACTAATGATTTAAGCCAAATTATGAAAAGAAAAAAACTAGAAATAATTTATAATCTGTGTGTTTTAAACAGAAAAAAATCATCCCCATAAAACATTTAGAAAGCAATGCACACTTCAAAAATGATTCACAAGAAGTGCTTCAGTCTTTCCAAAGCCCAGCATTTTTGGATAGTCATTAATGCAATCTATTTTTTTTTTCCAGGCTTCTACATGATCCCAAAAAAGGAGGCCACCTCTTTAATGGATTGATGATTATGAGTTAACTTTTAAAATCAATGGCATTTTATTTTCAGGATGTATAAATAAGTAGCATCTGTACTGTTTCCTCACTTCCTTCCAGTCTGAAGCTCTTGAATCATTTCTGAAGCATGCACAGCCCTCTGCACTGAACAAGATTGCTCACTCTCCCATCGTCATTTTAGTAATAAAGCTGTCCTGGAAAAATGTATCATTGCTCTGAATTTTATTAATCCATTTTTTTCAAGATTATTGAGTAGTTTATGGGCTGGGAGCAGCAGCAGAACACCTGAACGACCTACTGCTTTTAAGCACTTTTGCACCTGAAGTGATAAAAAATGAAAGCTGAAGGTTCATGCAGCACTTTTAAGTACAGTAAAGTGATAGCTCTGTTCACCCCACAAGTCAAACTCATTTTAAAAGCTTCTTCATACTTTTTTTTTTTTATCATGATAAATAATGTGTAGTGCATTATTAAAAAGGAAAGGGATGAATGAGAATACATACTTCAATTCCATATACTGTAAATATATCACTATCTTATATTCCCTTTCAGATATAAAACATTAAAATGTAACCCACACATACCAGGAAGAACAATCGAAGTTTATGTAGAAACAATGATTTGTTTTGATAAAGAAGACTCCTCCTTCTTTACCTGTATCTCATGATACAGAGCTGATCCTCATATATCCTAACTCCACCTGAATATCCTTTTTTTCTGATTCAGAGCTATATTTATAATGCACCATGGTTTTCTTTGAAGTAATTTACTCCAACTTTTCCCTCAAATGCTCTTTCAAAAGCAGCAATACAATAAATGAGAAGCATAGATTAAGGATCCCTCTATCCAACTGCTTCCCTGCTCTGGTCTTTGCACTCCACGAGGGACCAAAAAGCAACCGAGCTCAGAGTACTGTTTCTTGGACGACTCCAATGAGGCTGTGAGGTCGCTCTGACTCCATCCGCTGCGTCTTCCTGTCTAGCCTCCGGGTTCCGGCTGTAGTAAAAGTACTTACATCTCCACAGCTCTCCAAGTGTAAAAGTCCCGGGTGCCTCCTGAAAGGCAGTGTGTGTGCTCCTGTTATGGCTGGGTGAGCAGGAGTCATGACCTTTGGAAAGAAAGAACATTTACACTGTCAACTGCCATATCTATTTTTATCAGAAATGTGAGGATAAAGAGTGCGTCAGCTGCCTTAAAATGTAATTTTAAAAGCAGATTGGGCATGCTGCAGATCCCATCAGCCAAAGTGTGTCGACTTCTGGGGATCAGAAGAGGGGTGTTTTTTCCACAGTGGCCACTGCTCTAGGGGACGTTCTCCCGTTGGAGATTAGAATAGCCCCGACCGTATTGGCGTTTTGCAAGGCTTTAAAAACGCCCCTTGTACTTGGGCCTGGGGCTCCAAATGTGTTAAGGAATCCGTTTATTGACTTTAACTGTTAATTGGTTAACTGTTTCAGCTGCTGCATGTACTTATTTATCGTTTAGATGTTTTTTATTGTTTTAGAACTGTAAGCCACCCAGAGTCACTTGGCTGAGGTGGGCAGCTATAGAAATTGAATAAATAAGTAAATAAATAAATAAATTTTAAAAAACTGGCTATTTCATTGAATACCTAGGTGTAGAATCCTTTAGCTATCAGGACATGTTTTTAATATTCTTAAGCCCATTTTTTCTTTTGATTAGTAATTAAGCCATTTAGCTAGAAAGGCTTCAGTCATAAGTGGAACTATGCAAAAAGTATGGATATGATACAAATAAATATTGCTCCAACTGCAGAGGGTTTTGTGTGCAAATGTATATGAGTGTGTTTTAGTATCACCAGTAATTTTCTTCACTTGTTTAGTTTCTTCATATATTATATATATATATATATAAATATCTTAAGTTTTCGTGGGTATCTATATGTATGGTATTCAGCTTTGTTCGGGTATTTTCCCATGTCATTATAGTTGTGCTTTTAAAGTTGTAGCGACGTTTCGGCAGAATCTCATCTGCCATCATCGCAATACAGAAGCCTGATGATGGCAGATGAGATTCTGCCGAAACATCGCTACAACTTTAAAAGCACAACTATAATGACGTGGGAAAATACCCGAAGCTGAATACCATATATATATATATATGGATTTCCAGAATTGTCAGTTTAAGAGGGATGATCTAATTCTGCAAGGACAAACTCCCTATTTTTTCTACTTTGTCAGCTGAAGATTTCTATCCTTATCCATTTTCTACAGACAAGTATACCCAGCATTGCAAATGGATGACCTGACCAGCTAAACTTGGGGAGAGCTTCAGCCACAAGTATTACCTCTCCCTTTAACTTACTAAGTAAACAAAATCATATTTCACCCTTAAGAACTGCGATATAACTGGATAGTGCAACTATAGGATAAGATCACATTTATTCCTTAAATAAGTACTATAGGCGTCTAATTTGGACAGAAGGAAAAAAAATCAACCCAGAAGTGATAAGTGATTAAATAAGGACAAAAGATCCACCATCTTAGGATGCCCTTCTTCACTAACCTGGTTCACAAGATTATTTTGTCTTCTCCCAAGAGAAAAAAGTTAACACCAGACAGCAACCTATACCGAGTCTCATTATGAGCTGGCCTTTCCTTCCCCAAGCAGAGCTGCAACTGTTTAGGAGTTTGTATTTTACCTGCTCGAGGAAACTGGCACTGGTGATGGCTTCCTCCATGTGCTCTTCATCTGATTTTAAGACAGATTTGATGTCTTCTACTAGTTCGTGTATGTCAGGCGTCATGTTGCAGGAGGACTGCTCCAAGAATTTGGCTACCAGAAGCTTAGTATCTATATATGATTTATAGTCTATTAAAGACTGAGGCCTTGAGCGTGCAGCCTTTGCTCTCAGAGTTTTTCGCAAAATGACAGTAGCCAATTGTGGTTTTCGGTCTGTTTGAGTAGCAGCTTCGCAACTTAGCACTAGACCTGGAGACAAAATAAAACAAAATAAAAATCTCAATGGATGTGCCCTAGTAGTTTATACATCAGCAGAGACAGCTATAGACAAATACAAGTCTATAGTAAAACCACCCACACCAACCAAGTGCTCCACTACCAAAGTAACAATGCAACCTCCCACAAGAGGTGTAAAACACTATTTAGATGAGCACAAACTCATTGCAGCAACCTGAAGTTCAGAAAAAGAAACAGATGAACTATACAATATCTTCCAACAAAATGGATACCCACATAACTTCATGAAAAGTGCCTGAACATTCAATTTAATATAGCACAACCAAGACTAGCTGGTAACACTGCCATACATCAAAAACATCTCAGAAATCACCAACAGTCTGTTACAACCATATGACATCAACGTGGCACACAAATCAACTAAAGCCCTCTAAAACAGTGGTCGCCAACTGGTGGGCTGTGGACCACTGGTGGTCCCTGAGAAAATTTTGGTGGTCCACAGAGAAATGTCCCCCACAAAGCAATTAATCCGGGCTGCACGGGAACACAAGGCTGCGCTGCCCACATGGCCTGCCCACCCACAGGCCCCCAACCTTTGGCCAAGTGCAAACCTTACCTTGAGATTTTGAAATCGTCTCTCCTTGAGGAGCGCTTGCAGAAGCAGCACGGGAAACTTCGGCCAAGCTCTTGAGAGACGAGACTGACTACAGCTGCTTCCCTCTGCGAGCACTCCTTGATAGACCATTTTGCAGATAGTTTGGCCAAACTTCTGTCCCTGGGAGTCAAAGCGCTGAAGCGTGAGCGGTGCGGGAAACTTTGGCCGGACTCTGAGTGAAGGCAGAATGCTGATGCCATGCAAATGCAAGTAGTGCAGCACTCACACACCTTCCAGCCATCTCCATTGCTGCTTTGGCCCGTCTGTGCCAACGTCCCCACTCTTGCTGCAACAGCACCATTACCTTGTCCTGGCCGGTGAGGGCTGCGCTTTTTGCACATTGCACCACCTGCAAATTTGCACATTACATGTGCCACCCCCTACAGCGGAGTTTTCCAACCCCAACACAGGCCGGTCCCATATTCCAGAGTTGCAGTAGTCACAAGATTGGCCCTTTGGTCATTCTGGAGCAGCTCATCCATGGCAAGCCAGTGTACAGGCCAGTCCTATGACTACTGCAGCTCTGGAATATGGGATCGACTTTCCCACCAACGTCAGCAAACCACTGTCAGTCCAAAGTCATATTAGTGATCCGCGGGATTTAAAGTTATGAGTTTGGTGGTCCCTGAGGTCTAGAAGGTGGGCGACCCCTGCTCTAAAACATCTTGAGTAAACCAAAAGATTCAGCAATCCCAGAAGAAAAACAGGAGTCATAGATAATATTCAGGGCAAGAACTGCAAGCAGCCACTTTGTGGGACAAACAGGCAGAAGACTAGCATCCATGAACACCATCTAGGAATCAGGAAACATGATGAAAACTCCTTAATTTCACAACACAAAGACACACTTAACCATAGTTTCTACAGGAAAACTGTGACCATCATAGACAAAGCCAAGTCCATAAAAAACCAGACAATTCCTGGAAATCTGGCACTCTACTAAACTGGCCATCAACAGGCACATAGGCATAAACAGTATCTACATCCCATTCAAAAGAGACAATCAACAAGCCAAAAAGTAAACAAAAAAGACATAACCACCACCTCATCAACAATCAACATGCTGATAACCAGAGATTAACACCAAGATTGACATTAAACTAATAATCAGGAAGCAAACCCAATCAAGAAACTATCAAACAAGCAACAGTAAACATAACACCAAGACCACTCCCACATTGGATAGGGCAATTCTGTCTGTCTAAGACTCTACCCCCAATAGCGTACGCTGCCAGAGGATTATTTTTTCCCAAGTGCATAATCTGGAACACTGAATTGCAGTTTCCACATTTCTGATCCATTTTCCAGCAATGCCAAATTGTTTTCTCTATTGCAAATACTCCCAAGAATGTCAACTTATTACACACTTTTGTGACATCAGCAAAAAGTTAAATATTACCTAGCAATCCTTCCGTTGTATCACTTATAAACACATTGAATAGAACAGGACCTAAAACTGAGCCTTGTGGCACACCACTCTTGATTGGTCTCTGTTCAAACAGTGCCCCATTAACAATCACACACTAGGATCTATCCCCGAGCCAACTTTCCAACCACTGAACCACCCAGTGGTTAAGTCTTTGCCTGTACAACTTTTTTAGGAACTCATTATTTGGAACTCTGTCAAATGATTTGCTAAAATCCAGATAGGCTTTGATCACAGCACCACCTTCGTCCAAAACATTTGTGATATAGTTTAAAAACTTAATAATTTGAGATATACCGATTGTTAATTACTGAAAAATAATTCATTGTAAATGCTGACTTATTTAGTACTTAAATAACATTTCAAATTATATTTCCAATAGGCCGATTTTATTAATATCTTTCTGATATTTTAAAAGTTAATGTTGTAACATTGGTAAATACTTTTACCTATGTTCTATTTGTGTGTGTGTGTGTGTACATGTGTGTGTAGGGGGGCATTGTACCTCTAAAGGCAATACCTTTGAGGGGGGGAAAGAGAGGGATAGGAATTCACATTCATATTGGTGCAAAGTGATCCACACTCAAATGATGTATTGCAACTACCCATTCCCTTTCCTAAAAAGCTTCTTTATTGTTCTTTGCCTTGTTGGCAGGATTATTGTAAGAAACCTGTCTATCGATGGCTCTGTAAAGGCTGCTGAATAGCAATCAATATTCGGTGAAGGATCCTTTTAGAATGAGAATGAGGTAGGCATAGAAAACAGTCCTCCAGCACCACTGATCTGCAAATTCAAAGCCTCTACAGAACTAAGCCTCAGTTCTGATGGCTGCAGCCAAACCCTCCCGTCCCCTGCAGCCGTTTGCAGCCTTGGAAGAATTGGTGGGTGGGGGCTGGTGTACAACTGCAACTCCTGCTCTTCTGGCTGAGGTGAGGGTCTCACTGGGCCTTATGGCCCTGATTCTAACAAGACCACCATCATTTTTCATCGAACAATTTATAGCTCCAAGGCAACAATACCATTTGAGATGGAACCATCTTAATGCCAATATATCCTCATTTTGTGGTCTCAGAGAAAAAAAAAAAGTGATAAAGAACATTTTCTGGAAAGGGAAGAAGAATCAGGTCACCTCTGGATGGAAAACCATGAAGAACAGGGTCACTTTTTGATCGTTTTTTGAATAGCTGAGAAGTCCCCACAGGTACTAAGCTGGCATCTGGAGACAAGGTGGTCTCTCTACTCAAAGAATTAAGAGAATTTTCATCTCCTGCAATGAAGAAAGACAAAATCAAGAAATTCATTTAGCATGAACTCACATGTGCTCTGTCTCTCTTTCTACACACCCACATCTACATGCACGCATGCATACAAACACACACACACACACCAGGGAGAGAGAGAAATTCCGGAAACATAATTCTTTTAATCAGATTTCTACAGTCATTTAAAGTTAAACAATGGTTACTAAGCAATGCTTATAAAGCTTTCCATTACAATAAAGATTTCTGTTAATTATAAAAGGGAATACGCAGTCATTATCGAAAGTATTGCCAATGTGACAAGTGTCTAACAGAGGTATCACATCTGGCAAACTATGTTTCAGTGATCAAAGAAAGCAAATATAAATCTTAAAAAGCTGGACTTGTAATTTTAACATTATGTTCACAAGCGGATGTAAACTTGGGTATGCAGTATTATAGAAACATAGACATAAAAAGACATGCTTTGCTCCAATCACCTGAGAATCATCAATGTTATCACAAATAGCTTGCAGAAATGAAAAACTCCTATTGTCCTCAGAATATATAAAAAGTAATATTCCCAAATTTCATGACAAACCATTTCTATGTTGTTGGCAAATAAAAAAACAAGGACATGGATCTGGGGCAGGCCACATGAGATTTAAAATAATTAATTCAGGGGAGTTGCTTTTTTAATGGGGAATGGTGCCAAAGCTCTTTTTAGAAGTATCTTGTTTCAAAGTAAAGGGAACATAAATTCCTAATTTTCAGGTGGGTCATTAATACTTGGATACTGAAAGAGGGCTCTCACTGGTCTCTCAAATTTTGATCCAAATGAAACAATCATATTTGTGTTCTAATATAATTTTCACATAGTAAAACTGGTTGTAACAAGGTTTATCCTAGAGAACAAACCTTGATAAAGGAAGAATAAAGAAGGTGAACAAAATCCATAAAGAATGGTAAGAATTAGTGGTACAATGATTCAAAACATCATGTCGAACTCAAAACAGTATGTTTTCCATTTATCCATCAAATCACTAGGTTCAGAATCAGCTATTCACGCAGGGGATAGAACATAACTCTCTTGCCTTAGCTTTACAGATCTAAACAAAGCTGTTGGAAAATTACTGTTGGCAATTTCTCCCAAGTACCCACCTAGTCGTTCCCTTCATCTAAATAAGAGCGGTGCATACAACATTCAGTTCAATGATAAAAAACAACAACATAGCTTGATATTTTGGGAATTCAAGGATCCCTCACTGGGAGAATCTAATAAGAATTGTATTATATTCTGCCGGGTGAGGCCTAACTGGATCCAAAGATTATTTTATTCTGGCAGTCTTTTCATTTAACAATAATTCTCTCACATTTTAAAATACATGTTGAACTTATTAATATTATTTATTCTATACTTTTTAAAATTGTAAACGGTGAGAACTTGCCCTAGAAGACAAAATATAAATAAAATTATTTTCTTGGTCTACCCTAGACACATGTATTTTCAAAACTAATAGCTTGACAACTCACTCCATCAATACAAGGTCATAAAAAGGTGCTAAGTATATGTTATCTTTCTTCACTTTAGTTTTTAATCTAATCCAAGGTCTCTATATTTTGCTTATTCACATTTCTAAAACAACAGGGACTTCGAACAAATAATTAAAATATTTTTAAATTCACATTAACAGCACCATTTCTTTTTGTCTGACAAACATGAAACTGAAAGCATTGTAGACAAAAAGAAAATGTGAAATTTATTCCTCAAATAATGACACTAACATGAAATAGGCTTTAGAACGAACAAGGTTTTAGTTCTGTTCAGTTGCTTCCAAAATCCAACAGTAAGACATACTCATTTCATTAGCAATGGTGGAGATAAAGTCTTGGTATTACAAAAGAGTTACTTCAAGGACTTTACAAGGCTGAAGTGCTCCAATGCTATTTTTCCTTGTTTTGTTTCCTGGTGTCAAATTTGTGTCTATTAATTCTTCTGTGCAAAGTTTGTCCTGTTTGTCCTGTGAAGAATTCAGTGGAGCACTGTCAACTCCATCAGCAAGGGAAAGGATGCTGAACTCACCTACGTCAAAGGTGCAGGCAATCTCAGAAGGACAGGACAAATACAATGACAGGTTTTTAACACATTCCACTGAAGTACTGGCAATCTGTCTTATGTGCACCCTGCCTCTACTTAACTGACCTCCATTCCCCCATCTTCCCCCTAGCCCTAGTTTAAATCCTTATTCTATGCATCTGATGAAATGAGCTGCAGGTTTTTTAATATAAACAAACTCCTCCTGACCTTTTGCCACCGTAGACTAACTTGGTTCTCCTCCTACAATGTTTAAGTGAAAGAAAGAGAAAGGCTGTTTCAGAGTGATCAATTTTAAGAGCAAATGGTTGTTATATACAGTAAATTAGTTTAAATAAGAAAACAATCATTACTGCATTTCTTGTAATTCATTGCGAACCCTTAGCACAATACTCCCAAAAGCACTTTTTTACCTTGTGGTACCTGTATGTCATTTTGTTCAGGTGGGTCATTTACAACTTCTGCAACAGCTGTATTGGATGCATCTTCCTAAATATAAAAATAACAGAGTAATCTTCTAAGTAAATTAATCGGAAATAGAAATACATTCCTGATTTTAGAGAATTTAAATTTAATGTAATTTAAATGTAAAAATTAAACAGAATTACAAAGAAACACCACCAAATCACAAATGTTCTCCAGGATTAAGGATCTCCCCTTTTTACTAAACATTCTGATCATTCTGATTTATTTTATGTGTGGTGACAATCTTATTAACTAGTCTATGACTGAATAAAAAATGATTGACTGATTGAATCGATTGAAATTTCCAAATTGTTTTTAAAAAGAAACCCATGCACTGTAGTAACCCAACTTTAAGATCACTAAAGATTATGTAAATGATGCCAGGCTGTTTCTGATGCATCTGGTATCAAGATGATTCTGGCTGCTGAAACTACTTTATCTTTCAGACAAAGTGTAGAAAGACAGAAAGGAAGAGATCCATTGTTTAACATATTCCAATTCTGACAGCTGAGAATAGATAGCATGGTTAATACCACTAAAGGGCTCTGAGGGGTTCAAGAGAACTGAAGAAATTATTTCCACTTCTGGTTCTACCTTACAATCTAATTTGCAAAGTCAGCAACTAATGCCATATTCCTAAGGACAAATATACAGCTGGATTGAAAAGGATCTGAAAATATGACAGTTATTGTCCTGTCGTTCAAAGCATTCCCCTTTATTAGATGTAAAAAGTCGAGCATAAAAAAATATTTTTAAGTTGTCCAGGAAATTCTTCTGCATTCTCAGATAAAACAAAGTACATCTACAGTAATTGTACAAGACAATATGATCGACATCTGTTAAACAGCCCACCCTCCTGACTCTTCCTAAGAGCCTTAAGACCAGGCTCTGCCCGATGGTTTGGGAACCCAATGGTGGAGCCTCACACTGGAGTGGTTGACTAATTTAAACCTTATCCCATCCCCGTCCCTGTGGTCCAGCTCCATCCTTCATCATCTTGTGTGTAATGATTTTATCTGTTTTGCTCTCTTATAGCTGGTAATTGTAAAGTTTTTCTACTGTAAGCCATCCAGAATCACCCAGGAGATGGGCAGCAAATAAATTTCTAGATAGATGATAGATACACTATCATCTCTCTCTCTCTCTCTCTCCCTCTCTCTCCCTCTCTCTCTCTATCATCTATCTATCTATCTATCATCTATCTATCATCTATCTATCTATCTATCTATCTATCTATCTATCTATCATCTATCTATCTATCTATCTATCTATCTATCTATCTATCTATCTATCTATCCAGAGTCCAAATGAACATGGCTTTTATCCTCAAACAGCCTTGCAAATGTGTCACAAGAAGTTGTTGAAGAAACAGCTAATTTCCTTAAAGATCAAAGGTGAATCCCTGGACATTAGTGAGGAGATTCACAGAGGTGGAAAAGAACTCTGACTTTATTATTCCTATAAAATAATTCCAAAAGTCACTCATATAAATCAAGATTCAGCATGAAACTTCCCCTATTTATTATTTATTTTTCATTATCTTTAGCTGATGAAGCTCATGTAATGGGAGGGTGAGAGACTTAAACCCAAGTATACAATGGCCTTAGTCACTTTTTTATTCCACAGGGTGACTGTGGCTTATGTGAGATTACAAGACATGCCAACTGGGGGCGCGGGGGGGAATGACGGACAACTCAGAGACCTATGAAAAAGTTTAGTACTCATTAATTTCTGAATTCCAAAATTCTTATAGACTTGCAGGACCATAAATTAGTAAGATGGAAAATTAAGTGCATTCCCGTTTGAAAGTTTTTTTTCCTCCTGTTTTTTACAGATATTTAAAACTCTAGCATGTTTATGAGGGTTTAAAAGCAGAAATGATCTGAGATTTGATATTATAATTACTTGTTAAAACTGAGAATTTTTGAGATATAAAAACATGCACTGAGCAGAATAATATAGCCTACAATTTTAGAGCTTCAGATAACCATCAAATAAGTTTAAAACAGAATAATCTTCTAGGAGTAATTTTTAAACACTCACAGTTCTGAAATACAGAGTTGGTTAATACATTAATTAGAACAAACAAAAATGCAAAAAACAAGTGGACCTTGACTTACAAGCAGTTCATTTAGTGATCATTCAAAGTTACACCACTGAAAAAAGTATTTTTTCACACTTATGATCATTACAAGCATTCCCATAGTCATGTGATAAAAATTCAGATGCTTGGCAATTGATTCGCATTTATTGCAGTGTCCCGAGGTCATGCAATCACCTTTTGCGACCTTCTGATAAGCAAAGTCAATGGGGAAGCCAGATTCACTTAACAACCATGTTACAAATTTAACAAGTAGAGTGATTCACTGGCAAGGTAGGTTGTAAAATGGAGCAAAACTCACTTAACACATGTTTTGCTTAGCAACAGAAATGTTGGGCTCAATTGTGGTTGTAAATCGAGGACTACCTGGGTGTATACTTTTTCTTCAGAACTAACATTTAATATTATATGATACAAAAAATCAGGAAGTGAGAAAGCAAGTAAGTCCCAAGCCTAGATCGAGTATAAAATATTTGTTTGTTTCAACAGCTTCCATTTCCACTATATGTGGCATTACTCAGTGACAGAAAAGTGGCACATTTGACCATCTGAAGGATGTGACAATGTACCACAGATTCCTGTGAAAACACGTTAATCTGGAAGAATACCCTGGGCAATATACCTGCTCATGTCTTATCTGGCTCATCACAGCTTCGTAAGGAGGTGGGGGATCAAGAGGGCAGAAAACTTCAACGCCTTTAATTCGGGCTCCATAAATGTGTGGTAATGGAATGACATCAGAACCCAGCATCCTAAGAAAAAAAGTTTGCATCCACTTAAAAATGCCCATAACATTTTAATGGCATACACTCGAAAAGTCAGCATAATGGAATTCAATCTTTGGTAGAAAAACAACAATATAGAGAATAGTTTTTTTTAAAGTGTATTCACAAGGATTTAAACAGGGATTATTTTCCGTGGGGGGAAAAAGGAAGGGCCTAAAACATTTTAAGTATGGAATCCAATTAAAATATTAAATATCCAAATATTAAATACTTGTCAGGTGCAAAAAAATAGGTTCTCGTGTTCAGGTACAATTTAACTGATTTATTGCTAAAAGCAATAAATGCACAGGAATCTTCTTAACTAATGGTCAGTCCTTGCTTAGAATTAGATATGTCAATGGCAATCAAGGGGAGGGGTTGGATTTAGTTCATTTATGGCTACATAGTGATTCTAGGCTGATCCCTCTTTTTATCCCTCCCCCAACTCTGCCAGTCCTTCTCCTACAATACTCTTTGCAGACCCTGTTGTGCTCGTACAATCTGCAGAAGAACTGCAGATAGCTGGCCTTGGTGAGAGGCTGAGTATGGAGGTTCATGGCCCAGAGGTTAGGACTGCGAGCAATGTTCCACAGCAAGGATCCTTCTGAATCTACAGTGTCCATCAAGACAAGTAGAGGCAAAGACGGAAATCAAAATATGCAGGAAGTATTTATGCAAGGAATTAGAACGGCCATCTTTTTTCTGTAACAACTATAATTAAAGACAGGCTGACAAGTTATGAACAATTAGTTTTTTCCCCCAGCAGAGATGAAGACAATTGTAGCTATTACCCTCCTGTACATCATACCCATCTTCTGAAGGGGGAAGAAAAAAACCAAATCCTTTAAAGCAGGAGTCGCCAACCTTTTGGACCTCAGGGACCACCAAACTCATAATTTTAGATCCCAGGGACCACTAACCGGTTCTGTGGGCGTGGCCTAATTTGTGGGTGTGACTGGCTGGGCATAGCTTGTATGTAAATATTATAAATATTTATATAAATATATTTATAAAAAAGAGCAACTTTTACCCAAGATCAGGCAAAGCAGGCAGGCAGATTGAGTTGCTCACAGAATCACAGATTCATTCAGAGATCTATCTATCTGCCATTGGCTAGCTCAGTCTGTCACATAAAATTTGCTTGCAAGCAAACTCACAAAATTAACTCACAACACACCATGCATGTAAATATTGATTTTTTTATAAAAAAAGACCAACTTTTACCCAAAATCAGGCAAAGCAGGCAGATTGAGTTGCTCATAGAATCATTCAGTGATCTATCTATCTGCCATCGGCTAGTTCAGTCTCTCAAATTTGCTTGCCATGAGTCTGCACTGAATTTGCTTGCAAGCAAACCTTCAGTCCTAAGGGAGGTTCGGCTGTGCTGAGCTGAAGATCTAAAGACTAGCTAGAAAGCAAGAAATCCAACCATTTCCTGCTTCCTAGCTAATCTAAATCTCCCGGCGCAGATGATGCTCGGAAAAAGGAAAAATAGCAACTTAGCAGGCAAGTTTACCGGGTAAGGAGTGAATGGGCGGGGAGGATTCCCGCTGGCCATGTGGGCAGCGCAGCCTTGTGTTTCTGTGCAGCCTGGATTAATTGCTTTGTGGGGGTGCTCTGGGGGTGAGATTTCTCTGCGGCCCACCAAAAATTTTTTAAAGCAGCAGCCGCTGCTTTAAAGGATTGTAAGCTGTTTCTGCATGCTCAGAATTAGTCAAAAAATGATTGTGCTTGTTTATAGCTCTCTCACTAAATTAGGATTCTTGGTTAGCCAGTTCTCACTATTTGATGAGAGAGAAGTATAGGTACATGATATCTGTTACACAAATGTTAAATATATGATTACCAAGAGACAACATAGATAGCAAGGATCTTCTTTTATCTTTCCTGCACATGCACTGAATGCATGAGGGGATTCATCTAAATATCCTTTATCTAACTGTTCCATGTGTTCAGCTAATTGAAGATAAGACATTTTAGCCACCTCTGCCATTGTTCCAATCATTAGCACATTAGAATAAAAAATCCAGCACTGCAGCAATCAATGCTTTATTTCCAAATAGGCATTCTAAAGGTCAACCTCTCAACCAGTTTCCTCAACTCTCTTCTATACTCCTCGATTTGCATCTTTCTACTACTGACTCCTCTGATATATAGTGGACTAATGCTATTCGTGCTAAGTAAGTTACATGGCCTTGGGTTTATAAGGCAAAACACATATGCCACAAGGCTTAGGATTGTTATTGGTTTAACCTCTGTGATGTCATAGGGTGCCAAAAGACCTTGAACCAGATGACTGCTCAGAGTAAAAGAAGCATTGTTTTGTAGTATGAGATCCATAGGCAAATATGTAACCGTAATTGCACTTATGGCAAAATTATGCAGTCTCAATCTAAAGACATACACATTTTGTTTTTCCTCTTCATTCTTTGCATTGAAGCTCTTAAGCAAATTACAGTTAATTTTAAGAATTACTTCATTGGTATTTTTATTACTATTATGACAATGAAATGAAAAGTAGCAGTGAAATGCTCAGCATATAAAAAATAAAAATGTTGTACAGAGCTTGCTTACTTCAGTGTCTGACAAGAACCAAATCTCTAATAATGTTCTTGAGGAAAATTGATTCTGCCTGTAATCTTAAAGATTTAAGATAGGATTAGGAACCTGCAACTTCAGGGCCCAATACACTCTACTGCTACCTTCACAATTTATGCAATAGTTCCTCAATTGCCAAAAAATATGCAAAAAGAAAAAAAAAATGAAAAATCCCCATCTTATCCACTTTTATGACATTAATTTAGTTTAGTTGCTCAACTCAAAATAACCTTTGGCAGCATATAATATTAAAAACAAATAAAAACCAGCAATTAACAGAAAATAAAAGTGACACAGAAAACCTAGCATACCCCCCTCCCCTTACTGTGACTCTTAAGGATCTTAAGTATCCAAGTTATTCCAAATCCTGGGAGAAAAATAAGATTTTAAGGTCAAAGTAGGGCTATGGAAATCACAAAGAGAATTGTGACAGAGAAGGCGTATTTTCAGATGACATTTATTCATGAGTAGGCTAACCCTGTCAGATCAAAAAGGATGGGCACTCACCTTGACAGAGAGATTCCTTCAAGCAGCTAGGGGCTATGCCATAAAGGTTTTAAAAATGATAACCGGAACCTCAAATTGTAACTGAAAGTATACTGATGAGTGCAGCTCACTAATTTTTGACCACAGTCCTTGCTGAAATCTATAAAGTGAGGTCCTTGGCTGCAAAAAGGTTATCCACTCCTGGTTATACCCATTCAAAAAGCTGAAATTCATGACATTCATGACAAAGAAACGTCTTCTGACAAGCTACCTGTCCATGTCCAGGAGAAGTGAAACAGATGGCACTGAGGGAATCTGTAGGCAGGATGGTGGTGTCACAGGGTTAATTTGGAATGACGGTGCGTTAGGAAACGTTATTTGGAGATCAAGTGCCTATGTAAACGAGATGGCAGCAAGAGAGCAAGAGTGGGCAGTTGTTAAATGAAGCAATTTCACTTAACAACTGTCACTACTTGTGGTCTTAAAGGGTCGTAAATTGAGGATTACCTGTAAGAAGGTTTGGATTAAATCAGTTGTCAAATCTCAGAATACCAAGAGCGATTACTTTACCTGCGACTGCCTCGTGGTGTCGAAGAATAGAAGGTATCAAAATATGACGGAGGTGGGGCTGGTGGCACAAAATCATCAGGATCAGAAGCATGGCCATCTTCTTCAACTTCCTCTGTATAAACTTGCAGTTCTTCCTATCAAGATAAAATTCTGTAAAACACTCTTATAGCAGGAACAGAAGACTAACTTCTTTCTATACCTATTTTTTAAAATGAAACTGTTTCCTACACTCACTTACTCGGCAGGATCTTCTAGTTGCAAATATCTGCAGGTAACGCAGGGCAGCAGCTACCAAGCAAACAGTGGTTGTCAAGGCATTCAGAGCACAGAGAGCAAAGAGAACTTTCTGAAGGACAAAAAAATTGAAAAGAATAGCTGCAGTTGTGATTCACCAAACATATATTTGAAAGTTAATTAATTCTTTTTATTTCCAAGAACAAAATTCAATTAACTTTTAAGCAGATGCCTTTTCTTCACCTAAAAACTATGCTATATATCAAATTCGACAATCGTGGTATAAAAAGTCATGGTGTATCATACTAGCAACTTCATACTCCCTAGGATTCTATTCATGTAACCCACATTTGCATAACCAGCATATTTTCTCTCTTCTTCTCCCTCCAGTTTAAATCTAAATTTAAGCCTAGCCACTCTATTTATCTGATGAAGTAATCTGCGGCTCACGAAAGCTCATGTCTTTTAATAACACTTCCTAGTGCTACCAAACTGATTTTCTGCCACTGTAGGCTAACATGGATCTCTTCCTACAGTATTCTTCTCTGATACCTTTCCTCTATGCAGTTTATACATTTTTTAAAAAAAATCAATTTACTAATAACTTAATCTACAAAGAGATTCAGATATATAAATATATTATTAAATATAAGTTTTAATTCCTGTTAGAGATTATGATCACTTCTATAAATTTGCAAGCATGTTTAGTATCTCTGGTGGATCTTCAGATAAGTTGTTTTGTAAATCTTATCAAATGTCTGCTTCTGAGAGAACCAAAGCAACAAGTTAACCCCGTTTTTAGAGCCATGCTACAAGTGATATTTTTCGCAGTTTGGCCTGGAATGCAAGATGTTTCTTTTCACACAGATAGCCAGACCTGGAGCCCATCTAGATGGAGATTTAGCTCTAAGATAAAGAAATTTTAAACCTTAGCCCATCACTACAGTGTGGATATGAATTGGAACTCCACACCCTCTATTTGTGTGGAATTAAGCTTATGCTTAGTGCAAGGCCCATGACAATAAGGAAGCCTGTTTCACTATACAAATGTACTGAATATGGGGAATAACAGGAAGAACTGGAAATCTTTAATATGGATCTGGAAGGTGAAACTCACAAGGAAAGGCTAGAGATATTGGGCATGATCATCTTGGAGAAGAGAACTGTGGGGAGATGTGACAGCTGCTCTCAAGTAGTCCAGTGACTGGCATGTAGAAGATGGGGCAGAGCTATGTGGAAATGTGGCAGAAATCAGGATAAGAAAGAACAGGTTTAAATTACAAGAAAATGAAATGTGGTTGAACATCAGGAAAAAAGATCCTATAGGTAAGAACCATTCAGTAATGGAACAGACTCCTTTGGGAAGTGGTAAACTCTGGCTGAAGGTATGGAAAGGAAGGCTGAATACCTGTAGGTCAGGCATGTTACAATAGTGACTCCTATCATCCACGCCAAAGTTGTGATCCAGATCCATATTTCTAATGGCTATTTGAGGGAAATAAATATTGCACTCAATTCTCATCATGAACATCATTGTAACATGAACATCAATTCTGAGAGATAAAGTTATGCGTTCCAACTTTACCATACACTGTCATATTTCCAAACGCAAGTATAGGATTCAGTTTACATACAGTTGCATTTTGTAAAGTGTGAAAGGATGGCGGAGCAGATATTAATTCCATAGCAAAAAAAAATAGAATGTAAAGAATGATTTTAAAAGAATATGACTTCTACAAAGAACGCTCTCAATTTATATACATCTAACTTTCCACTTCATGTAGAATGTGCACTCTGATAAAGTCAACAAATCTTATATATACCACCTGACATGACCAAATGGTCAAATAAGGTTGTATGTTGTCTTTATTTCTTTAGTATTTTCCTCTACAGGAATAAAAAAGCAACAAAAAGTCTGAAAGTTCTGCATTGGAAAGAAATTATTATTCTTAATCATGTTTCTATTTATAGCAGTTTATTTACAACCAC
Organism: Notechis scutatus; assembly: GCF_049901735.1. Taxonomy (NCBI): domain Eukaryota; kingdom Metazoa; phylum Chordata; class Lepidosauria; order Squamata; family Elapidae; genus Notechis; species Notechis scutatus. The sequence continues at coordinate 199,464,211 of NC_142010.1, read as the reverse complement.
AACAGTCAGTATTAGTAACCTTACTTTGAGTAGAAGGTGAACTGAACTGCATGACTGGTTTGCATACAATTGTAATGCATTTGCTTTCTCAGTGCATTTTGCTGGCATAAATTCTTCACAGCAGAAACAAATTTTATTTTCAGCAGCATCTACCTTTAATATTGAGAAGAGTAAGCATTTGAATTAGTAATTTAAAAGCAATGTCTTATATCAAGAAACATCAAAATGTTATCAAAATTAAACCAAAAGATAATTTACTGTCATAAGACACATACAATGTTGTTAAGGAATTTGCTATGTGGAACAATAAATATATATTATTGCTTTATCTATTATCTATTAACGTAAATTAAAGAACTTTCATACATTTCTATTTCAAGCCTTAAATTCTCAAAAACCTATATAAGAATGTAGTATTTGATTTGAACAGAAGAAACCCACAGATTCATACATTTGATATTAGGGTTACAGATATTATTTCATTATGCCTCACTGTGGTCTAATGCAGAATAGTAATAATTAGGTACTTAAGTATGGAACATTACAATTACTGTTATTTGTTATACTTTGGATGTATACTTTAAACATAAATATCTCCTCACCAGATCACACCTAGGGACGCTGGACACAAATTGAGCACCTTGGCATCCAAGGATAAAGCCCGCCAGGTTTAAGAGAACACAAATTACAGAAAGCAAAACAAACAAGTTAACCTAGAACAAATAAAAATTGCTCAGTGAATGACAACATTCAAACATGTTGGTTTCTTCAATATTCAATATATATCCTATCATGAGGAAAATCTCCACACACAGTCAATGCACGTGGTGGATCTGTACATGCAAAAGTTTACTTCCCACAATTAGCTGGCTATAATAGGCTATATTGGACTCAACTGTACAAGATAAAATAGAATAGAATGAACATAATGAATAAAATAAAATGAACATAAATTCTATTTTCAATACATTTATAACAACTTAGGAAGGACCCTAATCTCAAATGATATAGAAACATTTGAATATTAAGTAAAACAAAGATTAAGCTCAGATACTGTTGCATTATTCAATGCATTCAGTATTTGAATTATCTAAAATTATCTATGTTAGTAGCTAAGTAATATTATAATGGAATAACTACTCAAATGCAAATAATAATATAGAAACCATTCTTTCACATCCTATTAAGGACAACAATATTTAAAGAATTTAAATTACCATTTGTTTCTTTCTCTATATCCAGAAATAAAATATAGGAAAGATAACAACAGTTTTGGTAAGAGACACTGTGGGGAAAACGCAGAGTGAATCTGAATAACTAACATATAATGCCCAGTTTTTTTAAAACAGAACTATTAAAAGTTGTGATTCCTAAAATGAAAGCAAAAAGTTTTTGATAAGAGTGTTGGTGTTCTCTATTGCCTTTTCCCTTGAATGTTTTCCAACTTCCAGATCAGATGTATAGCCCTGGCATTCCTTGGTAATCTCCATTCCAAGTATACGCCATACCCGATACAACAATATTGTTTAACTTCCAAATCCAGACTAGGCCAGCAATCTGCTAAGATAGCTGGGAAAGAGAATTAAATTTAAGATCTATGAATCTTTTTTCTTGCCATGGAATCCAATCATAGTTCTAAAATATTTTTGAAATACGATGTTATTCCAACTTTGAAATGATACAGATCATTTCCTTTTAATACAGAGAATGAGTAAATAAATGTTTAAGAACTGCAAAGAAAACTCAAATTACAAATGAGAAGCAGTGGATGTAAAGGATGTAAGTTCTGTATTTTTATTACTCCCAAGACTCCTTTGAAACTATATATATTTTCTCAACTTTTTAAAAAATGGTAGAAATAATTTATCATTGTATATTTTGAATATTTAAATCCCTGATTACTTTATTGCCTATGTTTATTCAGCTTGTATTTTTTAAAAAAACTTTATATATATTATGGTTGAAGTATGTTCGAAGCAAAGTATATATTTACATACATAAGTACTGCATTATAGTAAAAGAATAACTTAAGGAAGTATACTAGTAATCAATATTATAGTAATATAATATTTCTTGAAGGGCTGAACTTCTTATGAAACTTTTTAACTATGTTTATGGTTATGAAAATTATAAAACTGAAAATTACAGCTTGACAGGTTTCCAATGGAGAAAGCTTTTTTATATTTACCACATCAATAACAAAATTACTTATTTATTCATAATTGCTTACTGTCTACCTCATAAGACAAGTTGATATCTCAGAAAAGATTTGAATAATTTATTATTTATTTGTTATTTTTAAACTTGTATGATACTCTTCAAATTCAGATATTCCTACTGAGATTTTATGGCACTACACCAACTAGATTTTACTGCTTTGCAACCTGATCCTACTTCTGATAAATATTTCAAGTATCAGCTAGGTTTTGTATGCCAAAAAGTGGGGTAACAAATACAATTTCTTTATTCCAAGTGCCTTTTGGAAAGGACTAGATATATTCTAAAAACATCCTAGAATCTTCTACAGCCTAACTGTATGTCTGCAGCCCTAAATTCCATTTTAACATTATAGCTAAATATGGACCCCATGGCTTGAATCTTCGCATTCTATCTAGTTTATGCTTTATTTACTACTCTATCTTAGAAAGAAAATGGAAAATGCTTGCACTCTTTCCCCCTAACCCTGGGGGAAAATAAGTATATCATTTCATTGCTTGTCATTCTGTGCAACAAAGTCAAATATTAAAGTGTGGTATCCCAAAGGAAATTGGAAAAATATGCTAATCTGATAAATTGATCATTTTGCTACAAAACATCTAACACGCCAATTTGTTAAAATGAGTAGTACTATACAAGTATGCCAATCATGCATATACATCCAAAAGAAAAATATTTTCTGGAATAAAGACAGAAATTATTTAATACCTTCACACCTCTCCTGGAGAAAAACTAGAACTAGTCTGACTAGAATAGGTAAAAGCCTACATTAGGGATTTCATTCTGGTGATGCAGGCAGCAGAACATTAATATTTCTCCATCCTTATTGCATCCACTGATAGTAATTCAGCAGCTCTGTTTAAGGTAACCCAATTATATTTTGATTCTGGGCCAGCCAAGTGAGGCTAATTAAGGTTTGGCTCCAAGTGCATAAAAGCTGGATAGGGAAGATCTGTCTCCAACTGAATCCCAGCAACACCAAGCGACAAGCTGTTTGAATTTGGGGAATATCTGGGGATGTTCCATCCCTGACTTTGATTGACGGAACACTTACCCCTTCTAAACTAGTATGCAATCTGGGGGGTGAGGTTGGGTCTTCTTGAGGTTAGGGTTAGGGTTCCTGCTTGAATAAGTGTCCTGCTTGAAGAAGTGTCACCTGGAGCTAAGAAGGCAAGTTACACCTTTTCCTAGATTGGGAGGCCCTTCAAACAGTAATTCATGCCCTAGTAACCTTGTGGCTTGATTTCTGTAATGCTCTCCAGATGTGGCTGTCCTTGATAACTACCCTTTAATTAGTCCAAGCATGTAGCAGTACCAGCTCTGCTTTGCTAGCGGCACTTGTTGTCAGTTTGCTTCCAAGTGCAATTCAAGGTGCTGGTTGTTAGCTACAAGGTATAGGGCCTGATTACTTGAGGGACTGCTTGCCTCCTGTAGCATCTGCCTGGCTAATTTGGTCCTGAAGCTTGGCACACTCAGAGTTCTTTTGATTAGACAATGTCAACTTTCCAGGATCCTGACTGCATGCCTTCTCTATAGCAATGCCTACCATCTGGAACAAGATATGAGATCTAGACTGCCCTCAGTCAGTTGTTGTTTAGAAAATCTGGATCTTTACCCAAGGGAGAGTGAGACCCCTCACATCTTTTTGCTTGCCATCTTTTATCTTTAATTTTAATCTTCAATTGATTTTATTATAATTTGTTGGCCTGTGAGTTATCAAGAGTTGTTGAGAGATGGGCAGTAAACAAATTTAATAAATCATCTTTGACACCATTAAACATTACCTTTTAGAATGCAAATAACAATTACATTGAGAAACTCTTCATAATTATGTAGCTGCAGTATTACATCCATTGGGAATTGTGTAGGTAAGAAAAATCAAGGACTTAATAATGAGTTAACGTTCACTGAAGCAAAAAGAAAGTTTATAAAGCTTAAATACAGGATATAACAACATAAATTTAAATTTATTGAGACTTTCTCAGAATCAGTTCTTCAAATCTGGGCTAAATACATATTTGTGGAAATACTTGAAATATAATTTCATTAAGAATGAGAAAATGTTGCCTTAAGAGACATCTATTTACATGAGGAAAGAAAGATTCCTTTTAACTGTCATGCTATTCCATTAAAAAGTGTGATATTCTTTGCTTATAACAGTTAAATCACAATCATATTAACCAACACATACCAAAAGTATCATGGGTCTCTTCCATATTGTTAATCCTATAATCCCTGATAAAATGACCTGCAACAATAAAACAAACCATTATGAAGGATTGAAAGAATATTACTCATGACTTTAAATGATAAAAATAAATCAGCAGGTGTTAAATACGTCTTGTAATCTAGACTTAAAATGAAATACAGGCTTACAGATTTTAATGTACTGGAAAAAGATCTATTCAACTGTGGTGTCCAAGTTTTGAAGTACTACAAGAGGTCTTAATTGGACATTAAAATAACCTTTGGAAGGTTATTAGAGTTTTTGAAAGTAACCCATTTCCTCATATAAAGTGCTTAAAAACCACTGAAATGAGACTGGTAAGAAGTAACTAAATCCACATGTTTTAAAAAGATAACTGTAATAAGATAATACCACATAAGATGCAATATTAAACCTCTTAAGACATTTTTAAACTATACTTTTCACTTTGGAATCTTACTAAAGAGGAAAAAAGGAACTTAAAATAAGTATTGGGGGAAAAACTTAGCTTGCAGTTAGCTTTAATAGGAAATTAATAAATAATCTGCCCATATGTGCTATGTTTATCTCTGAGAAACAGACAACCACGGGACCTTTCAAATCTTGGTGTGAAGATTTATGGCAGATTTATGGATTTCTTTACTTTCCAAGGGAAGGGATGACCATCATAATTTTGAGTCCAAGATCATAAGTAGTGCCCTGATAGGTCTGTTGTAACTTTTGTTGCTAAGCAATGGTTGTAAGTCAAGTACTTCCTGTAAAGGGTTTTCTGGTACAAATCAAAGGCCTTCCAGCAGTTTTGAACCTCTGGGCTACATATCCTGGGAAATGGTGGAGTTACTGGAGGGAATCTATGATATGAACAGCTTTTCCCCAAGAACAGATGCTGATTGAAAGTTTTTTGCTACCTGGGGTGTGAAATGGAGAGAATTACTAGGCTGGCTTAGAAGGGAAATTAGAAAGAATAGCACCAGCTAATTTGGGTTGTTCCTGTATCTTTTCACTTGGCCAGTACTGGTATTTCTCTCTCTCCCAGTATTGGCAATTAAAATCCTTTTTCACTACTATCCTATTCCCTGCTGATATCTCACAGCCTCAACCTACAGGGTCACATCAATAGCTTCTACCCAGAGGCAGGGTTGAGAGACCAAGAACAAAATATCAGTAGTTCAGTAGATCAGTGTTTGCAATGCAACTTTTAAAGCGGCAGCATCTTTTTTTCAGATTCACCCAGAAACCTGGAAGAAAAGCACTGTGCTTCTACAAAATCTCTTCTGAATCATTTTCAAACCATGCGAAGCGAACTATGTGACCCGACATCCCTCTACCTGTTGTGAAGCTGGTTTTACCATACAGGTAGTCCTCAACTTATGACCAGAATTGAGTCCAAAATTTCCACGGCTAAGCAAGACAATTGTTAAGACAGTTTTCCCCATTTTACAACCCTTCTTACCATAGTTGTTAAGTGAATCATTGCAGTTGTTAAGGTACAGTTAAATGAATCTGGCTTCCCCACAGACATTGCTTGTCCGAAGGTTACAAAAGGTGGTCACATGACCCCAGGACACTGCAGCCATTATAAATACATGCCAGTTGCCAAGTGTCTAAATTTTGATACTTATGACCATGGGGATGCTGCAATGCTCATAAGTATGAAAATGGTCATAAGTCAGTTTTTTAGTGCCACTGTAACTTTGAACAGTCATTAAACAAAAGTTTGCAAGTTGACGACTACCTGTATGACATTACTGTTTCTATATGCGGGTCTATTACTTTTCTTAAAATTTTCAGCAAAGTTTAACCTTTGATTGGATTATCTGCATATTCTTTTATACTTTTTTAAACTAGAAAATCAGTATCTGGAAGTGCCTACATTTACCATTAAGCTGTTTGAACAGTGTAATGCAAGTTATGGAAAATATTAAAAAGTTTAATGTTTACATTGCTTTCAAATACAAGTATTTAAATGGACAAATGCTAATATAAATATGGCACTACATTTGCCTTGGTGATTAATCAAGAAAAGTTGTTTAAAATAAAAAAAATGACATTTTTTTACACATACAAAGATTGTAACATGTGGGCAATTCACAAGCAGCTATCAAGATAGTTTAAATTAGGATGTGAACATGATTAATCTATTAAGGATGACAGATCTCAATTGGCAGTTAGCAGCACAAAGGAGACATAACAGTATTTACAAAGGGTCTGACTTGTCAGTACAGATGCAGAATGGCTGCTTCATAAAGTGATACCATCAAAAATATATGCAAAGCAAGAAAGGTGGGAGAAAATAGAATGCAAATTACAAGATTCTGATTACTCTCCTCTTTCCATTTATGTCTACAGAAACAGTTTCTATATTTACTGTAGCTCCATAAGAATAAAAGATATATAAAGTTGTTGCTTGTTAATGTCCATTAAACTGGAATTTGAAATTATGCTTTGCAATATTGCTCATTGTTTTTAGAAAGAGCAGCCTGTGATCATATCAATACTGCCTAATCATTGTGTACTTTAAGACACAGACCATTTTTATTGCCTACAAATATTAAATAACTTACTGACTCCAAATTCTTTGAGATATACTTATCTTTAAATTAAAATCAAGAGAACTTAATTTATCTCTCCAATGTCTGTACAGCCTGCAAGATATTTATGACTGAAAGTCTTTTCACAAGAAAATGTATCACCAATTATACCAGGGAAAAAGGATATCTTCAAACTACCTAGAAATATCATAAAGCTACAGATATTATTATACTAATGTACATATGTAACTGAAAACTTAGGAGATATGGCTACTTCTGCACATATTTTTCTAAATGTCATTTAACAGGTTTGTTTCCTCTCTCAGTGGTTGGGACAGTATCTGCAATTCAGAAAGTCTAACCTTTTGAGAATGAGAGTTTTAGATGCAGCACTGAGGCAAAAGATTAATCCATGAATGAAAGCAAAATCCATAGCAAGTGAGACTTGCTTTTACGAATGCATTCAGCTGACTTTGCAAATACATATAAGCAGGAAGCCTTTTATTAAATAAGACAGTACCTCACCACATTATATTTAGGAGAGGCTTAAGAATGAAAATAGTTACAACACATCTGTATTAAGCAATTATGCTTAACAGCAATTCCACAAGGCATGACAAATAATAAACCAGAATTATCTGGAATCTTGTTCAGTACTATAGTTGGCTCTATCCTTTCACATCAACCAGGCTTTTCAAAAGTGCAGGGACAGCACAGGAACAGAGCCTAAGAACAGTAAATGTTTTTAGTTGCATTATTAATATAAAACATTTAGAAGTAAAGAAAGGAAACTTTCCATCACAATTCCTATCTTTTTTTTTTTCATTTTAAAGTTATTTCATTAACATACTAAATAAACTATTGGGAGTTTCCTAAATATGCCATCAGATAAACGGCACAGGTTAAAATCAATCTTAAATCAAAAATTCAAAACACAAACCAGCTGGATATGCCAGCAAAGGGATTCCGAAAATTGCCAAATTTTTGTAGCCCATATATGGCAGTCCTAACCCCAACGGCTAACAAAGCCGTTTTCCAGCTTCCCATGCCCCCATTTCAATTTTAGCCAATACGTTTAAATCACGATTCCTGTTCCCGACTCTTCCCGGGAAAACCAGAACGCCCCTTCTGTAGCATCCAACCTTGCAGGGTTGTTGTGAGCATCAATAATACACATGGGACGCTGCCAAGAAAAAGGAGGAGGGACGGAAACGAAGAAGATCCAAGCAGGTGGCCCAAGGTAGCCGCTAGGCTGGAAAACCACCGCCGAGGCGAGAAAAGAGCCCGGCCAGGAGCCACTTACCGAGGAGCCGGCCCAGAAGGGACAGGAGTTCTTCACCTGCGGGGAGTTGCTGAGGGAGAGCGCCCCAAAGCTTAGGGCCACCATGCTGCACCCCAAAACCAATTGCAGCAGCCCCAGGGACAACAGCGGTTTGGCCGGCAGCGGGCTCTGGCCGACAACGGACGAGGCCCCGTTCAGACGTGAAGCCACGGGAGTCAGGGAGGCTGGCTGAGGCCGGGACTGCCGGAAGCCGGAGCTGGACCAACGGAGCCGGCGAGGAGGCGGCAAAGGCGGCGGGTTTGAGGCGGCGGTAGCCGCCACAGCTGCCCCCGCTGAGCAAGGTCTGGCCACCTCAGAGACGGCCGAGAGCCGCGCCATGGGACAGCAGGAGCCCGGCAGTACCACCGGCAGGGACATGGGGGTGGGGGGGGGAGGAGAGTCGGCCAACTCCGAGCAGTTCCCCCGCGCGGGGAGGAAGCTTCCTCGGGTGGCCTCCTCTGGTTGAGGCGGCTGGCCAAGCCCCGGTCCCGTCTACCGCAGCCCGCCGGCAGTTCACTCCCTGCTGCTCCGAAGGCAGGCGATCGGGGGCGCCCGCTCCCTAGGCCCCCGCTGGAGGTTCTGGGTGGCGGCCGCTACCGACCCCCTCCCACGCCTTGCGCGGATCCCCCGATCTCCCGCTGCTGGACCCCGCGCCGTCTTGCTCGGGAGGGAGGAGGAAACCAGCTCCCCGACCCTCCCAGCTCGACCCTCCCTTTCCGCCCAGAGGCTCCGAAGCCGTAGGACTGAGAGGCAGCAACCTATTCCATGGGGGAAACGGCTCCCACCTCACACGGCCTGCCGCCTCTGGCAAATTAACCGCTGCTCGGAAGCCCCCTCCCGCAACTACTCCCAACTCGTTGCCAAACTTTTGAACCCACCCTGGCAGATTTGACTCCTTGCTGCGCAAGGCTCCCGCCTGGCTCGTCCCACCCACTGAAACGCGCGACCCACAAACTTCTCCACCGAAAAATCAAACCTCGGGATCGCTCACTTCCGCCCTAGATAAGGACTCCTCTTGGGTTGCAGCGGAGGTCCCAGATGCCTGCCCAGCTTCTTTAGCCAGGCGAGGCCAGCGGTTGTCAGAACGATCCCTGCCGGATAATCCGACTAGAAAGCCAGGCAGCCACAACACTTCGTCTTCTCTCCCTCCCATTTATAGATTTGCATCAAATGGACTTTCCTGCCAAAATTAATCTTAACGTTAATCTTTATCAAACCAGACTCGCTTTCTCCCACCGCCAACTTCCCTTGGCAAATGCAATTTTTGTAAACGATGCATTTACATAAAAATACACACACACACTTTAACAACCACAATGAGTCATCCTAGCTGCGGTTCGAATGAACCTGTTTGCAACAAGTGCATGGCCGCTTCTCCCGTTTTAAGCTGTATACGTTTTAAGACTGGCTTTTTCAGTCTCCAGCTTATATATCTTTTCGTGCACATCTAAATGTCTCTCTGAAACTTTAAAATGTCTCTAAGATTCTAAAAGTATCTCTTTTGGGTTTCCAGTGGTGGTAGAGCTGCCTGATACATTTTTGTTGTTGTTTTTGTACATTTTGTAAAAACAGACTAATTTGTTCATTCAGATCCCACTACTCAGACTCAAAAAATCTAACTCCAGCCATTGCCAAACTCAAGTTTTTTTCTCAGGATGGGAACTCTTATTTACCAAGCTTTCTGTTTTCTATCACTTATGGCAGGTTTAAAGTATTTTAAAAATTTCAATGACTTGCTACATAACCCATTCAAATGTCTTCTGAGTTCAACCTGTGGTACATTCCCACTACTTGTTTTAAGTGTTCTTGACCATTAGGCTCTTAAAACTATGTATTGTTAAAGTATCACAAGAGAAGAGCAAGAAAAGTAATATCTCTGCAGTATTTAGCATTTGGTTTTAACTTTACTGTAAAAAAGGTTAAATTGCCATAGGAATTCACACAACAAAAAATAGGGATTTATTTAAAATCATTGACTCCCAAGTTTAAAAAGTTGGAAAGAGTATGGAAAAAAACTAAATTTATCTTGGCTAGATAGTATTGTAGTCGCTATAATGAACATTTTAACCAAAAGTTAATTTCCCCCCCCAAATGGTTCTAATACGTTTTGTAAAGGCATAAAGTGATTGGCATAAACAAGTAATGAACTCCACATAATTTAATAAAAGTTCATGTTTTAAATTCAAGATTCTAGAGGTCTTCAAAGAGAATGGTGAATTAGTAGCTGAAGGTTTAAATTGTACTATATTAGTTCTTTAACACGGAATACACAGTTGGCTCCATAGTTCAAAACAAAACAAAATATTCAGAATTAGGGAAGTCATATTCAGGCCTGAAACTCTTCAGGAGCCAATGTATGCATGAACAAGGACAGGATTGGTGTACCACAAGAATGTGTATTATAACGGTCCAGCCTCTTCTACTGCCATTGTGTGTGGATAAGAATGTCGAGATATATTTATTCCCCCCCCCCACTATTCTATATCTCCTTTGAATAAATAATAGTCCCGCAAAGTATTGCACAATATGCCACAACCTAAAGTGAATGAAATTACTTACCTCCGGGCATGATTTTAAAAAGATATAAAGACAAAAAATGGAATCATAATTGCCTGTAGAATATAATTTTTTTTATTTCACGAGTGATGTAAAATTTTAAAACCCAAAGACTCATTTATTTTCTACATAATTTCCTTAAATCTTGGCACTCCCTAGTCTTATTTATGGCAGTCACCCTAGAAAACAGTTTTATATATACAGTCATTTTGAAAATAGTGTACAGTTCTATTTAAAGTAGAAAAATAACATCCAAGGGGGAGATGGGAGTTATGAAACATACAAAAGTTAAAAGCAGTAGAAATTTCATGGCTTTGCATAAATATCAGATGTTAAGAGAACAACCAAAGACACTTTTTGTTTGAAAGGCACTCCCCCGCCCCCTTGCAGTAAAGCATTGTGGTTTTCATCAAGCTTCCATTACGCCCAACAGTTAGAGAATATTAAAAAGGCAATTTCAGTGAGGAAAAGAATTCCAAGTTAAAAATTTATAGATGCCAGAAATTAATACCAACTTTATAAATATTTTGGTCCTTTTGTAAAATAGGCAACCATGATCCAGTCCCTTCAATACTTAAATGATACTGCGCCATTCTAGTGAGCAAGATGCCTGTCAAGTTCACTAATACCCCAAATATACATATAATTGTTAAAAAGAATCAGAGCTTTTGATGTGCAAATGTGTCCCAGAACAATGGCTTGACTGCTAATAATTTTATAATTCTGTATCTCTGTATCGAGATGGCTGCCCATAGTATCCACGTTTGGAATGATCAGATAGCTGCCTCCGATAATCTTCCTCCTCTGCATCACTGCCATAAGTTCCTGGATTATCTAGGTAAGATCTAACAGCCGGCTTCTGGGGCTCGGGAGGTCTGGAACTAAAATCAACATATACAAAATTATTTTGAGCAAGTTAACAAAGAGGTAGTTAACAAAGTTAACAAAGCAGGAATAGACTGTTACCACTTTAAATTAAAGTTTAAAAAGTGTGCTTTTATTAATATTCAGGCCATCAACAACCCATTTGAAAAAATTACTGCCAAATCACAGCCATTTCAAAATTCTCTTATACTTGAAGGGAGTTGTTGCATCTTCCTCATTAGTAAAGCTGGCCTGAAATTAGGCTGCTAGCATAGGATAATAGATCCTGTGAGAATGTGGGCAAAACTAAACTACAAAATACTTCTATTTTATATTGTTTTGAATGGGATATATTTTAGGGGCAACAAAGTGAACATTTTATGCACTCTATCCGTTTAGTTCTCTGACAATATTCTTACACAGCTCATTTTGCAAAAGTTTATAAAAAGAAAATCATAGGAAGATGGGAAAGAAAAAAGCTACTTTCAATAATGTTTTGCAGCTTTCTTCCTCTCCATGAGGTTTCCATAATTATAATGAATTAGGTCAGAATTTTTTGGGATATGACATTCCTTAAAACTCAAGAGAAAAATGAGATTTTCTACCCAGAATAATTTACTGTTAAGCTTTCAGTTACTTCTCAAATAACTCAATAATTTGACAATCAAATTTAATAAGGAGAGCTCCAATTACAATGTAACAGAAAAGCTCTCTGAGGAAAGTGGGAAAGAAAGCATATGCTTAATTAGGTCAGTGTTTTAGTAGAGGTCAGACGAAGAGAACAAAGGGTGACTTATGAATAAAATTTTACAGAAGAAAATTGGGCTGCAGATGGTCAGGAGTGTATTTCCACATACAAAATGTGAAAAGGAACAAGCTCCTTTGTTGGCAACAGAGTTGGAAAAGATAATTATTATAATCAGGGGTATACATCTTTATTAATTAACTAAACAGATTTATATAACAGTATGATTACTGAAGAATCCTGGGTTGAAGAGGTTCATGTTGCCTACAGGTTGAATGGAAGGCCCAGTGAAGTTAAAAAACGTGTGAAAAAAAGAGTTAACTGCCCTACACTATCTGGAGAGCTATCCACTTACAACTTATTTGTGGACTTCTGCTCTGTTAAAAAAAAATTCTGATGCTGAGTAAGCACGTTAAACATATTCAATGCCACAGAAGCATTTAAAAAATAGGCAAATTAATTCAGTTTTACCTGGAAATCTGGGGACGGTTGTGTTCTGGCTTCTGTGTTTTCATTGGGACTGCATAAATGTCTGGGTGTTTTTGTGCTATTTCCACCTTAAAAAAAGCAGGCAAAATATTTCCATATTTTCCTCAAGCTATAAATTATTCTTTGATAGCAATTTCCCCTCCAACAGCAAGACGATCCATTTACTTTACAGACTCGTCAGATTGTTTACAAAATATGTAAAAATATCCAGGCCTAGAGGTTTGGACATAAAATGGTTCTCTGCATGACATGAAAATTAATGGAGACTATTGTGCTAGAAGGAATAATATTTTTCTAAATTTTTCTTCATTGGCAGTTCTAGCACTCCATTACAAACTGAAAAATTCTCTTTCTGACAAAGATTTCAAAAATAGTATCTCCAAACTGTTGTTTGAATTATGCTTTTTTATTAATTTGATTCTGTATTACTAGTTTTCTTACTATTGTAAATAAAACATTTGCACAAGACCAACATAATTATTATTTTATACCCTGGCATTCTGTGCTTCTTGCAGTTCTTGCATTCTTTGTAGTCTGGCCTTGTGATCCATTTTCTCAAAAATTTTAACTTTCCCCAGCACAGATTTTGGTGTGTTCTCTTCTACAACTTCTCCCACTTTTTCTTCCACTTCAGAAGGTTGAATGATTGGCTGAGAAGTCTTCAATACAGGCCGGCCAAGGTTTGGTTTCATGGCTATAGGGGGAGGAGCTATTTTAGCTGGTCCTCCCAGATTTTCAATGCTAGCTGCATTAGGGCTGTTTGTTCTGGGTTCATAATTCTTAGGCATATCATATGGATCTTCTTTGTTTTGCAACTTAGCCTGTAAACATAAAGACAAATACAAGTGTCGATTTTTTTTTTACATAAAAATAACAGATTCAGTCTAGAAATGATCAGTTTCAATAACTGATACACCTATAAAGCTGATATGTTTAGTTAAGGAAACATAAATGATTAACATAGAGCTACTTTTCTCCCTTAATGGTTGGCATCAAGAAGCTAGAAACTAAATATTGAAAAGTAAGTTTCGTGCATGAATGAATAATCCATGGAGGGCTATGATTAGTGGTCCAAGTAGATGCTACAAAAATGCAAGCTTTTAAATCCTCTAGGCCAGGGGTCCCCAACCACCGGTCCGCGGACCAGGACCGGTCCGTGGAACAAGTCCTACCGGGCCGCTGGTTTGCTGGGCGCCGCCATCTTTTTTTGGATGAAAAAGTGCTTCCGGTGAGCTTTTCCGGGTAGAAAGCTCACCGGAAGCACTTTTTCTTCAAAAAAAGATGGCGGCGCCCAGCTAATGCCGGTACCGGGCCGCGCCATAAAAAAGGTTGGGGATACCGGGCCGCGGCATAAGAAAGGTTGGGGATCACTGCTCTAGGCCAGGGGTCTCCAACCTTGGTTCCTTTAAGCCTGGCGGACTTCAACTCCCACAATTCCCCAGCCAGCAAAGCTGGCTCTAGGCAATTGCTCTAGGCAATTCAATAGCATGAATCCACCTTTTGGGGCATTTTTTTCTGGCATAACTATAAAAAGTATTGCCTAGCTCAGGATTTAGAACAGGGGTGGCAACTTGAGGACCTGTGGACTTCAACTCCCAGAATTCCCTAGCCAACATAGCTGGGAGTTGAAGCCCACAACTGAGCAACAATGAGGATGTGGAGAGACCTGGCCCATAGAAACACCAAGAGTCAGACACATGGAATGGCTAACATCATCATCGAGTCCACAAGTGTTAAAGTTGCCAAGGTTGGAAAAACCTGGCTTAGACTATTCCCATTTCTTTTTTCCTTTAGTTTTTATAATTCTGTATTTTGGTAATTAATGAAGAAACATTCTCAATTTTCATAAGTTGTAGAGATATTTCTTTCTATATTACCTTTGGAGGTTCAGGCTTGAAGGCTGGGGGTGGACTGGGATCCCTCAGAACTTCCCTGCTCCCAGCTTTTCTCATCTGAGCTTTTGGTTCAGGGCTAAATTTCCTTAGATTCTACAAACAAGTAATCATAACCATGATGCATATATTCACACAGTTCTAGCTTCATGTGAAGACCTATTACAATTTTGCAACTGACAGTAGAAAGGCACATGAGTTCTTACATCCCAGACATTAAATGCAAACAACATTCATTAGTGTCTGGAAATGATGCTAGTTATTTTCCATACTTCTCTTTCATTACAGTATTTACAACATAAAGTTCTGAAAGAAAAAGAAAGAAACCTCTTACCTCCTCCTGTTGCACAGGTTCAGAGGACCGGCTGATAGAAGAAACTCTCGGCTCATAGTATGGCTCATCAAGTTCATTATCCGTGTAAGTCCCACCTTCCCCATCTGTGTCTTCCATATCACTGATTATTCGACTATCACAGCTCAGATAGTCAGCACCCATGGCAGTTAAGTATGACATACGATCATCAATGTCATCATCCATTCCTTCCAACTGCAAAACAGAGGGTTTTGTAAAGAAACTTTGGAGGGTCAGGACACAGGCAGTCCTCAACTTGCGACTGATCACTTAATGACTATTCAAAGCTACAATGGATTAAAAAAAGTTACAACCTATCCTTGATGTCATGATTGCTGCATCACCCTTGTGGTTGTAATTCAGCTGCCTGGCAACTGGCATTTACAACTGACTGCAGCCTCCCAACACCCATTGGGTAAGCTGAATTCAGACTTGGAAACATGGGATTCATTGACTAACCTAACGACCATTTAAAAATGGCTGTAAAACAGAGTCCAATCATGTGGTGACTTGAGTCACAATGACAATGACATGATCAAAATTCAGGGCTCAATTGTGGTCATAAGTCAAGGACTTATATTAGGCAACTGTTAATGACCTGTGAATATACTGAGAAAGATTCATGAATATGTTTCCAAGAATGCCTTAGTGCCCATTAGTATCAGAATGCAAGTTTTAAACTACCAAACCTTAGCCAGATTGTTTTTAATATGTCAACAATTAGGCACAATGACTATTGCATTAAATTGAAGAACCTTTACTTTAAACAAGGAAAGACTTCTTTACGTATATAAAGAAGAAATTCCTCTATACACAGAAAGCCTTTCCTCTCATAGAGGCTCTTGGTCCATGTTCCAGGTGAACATGTATGCACAAACCAAAAGGATATGAGCACATACCTTTCCTTCTGAAACCCACACTGCTTCATTTTGTTGTTGCTGAATAGTATCTTTAAGGCTGCCATACCAACCATCATTGGCTGAATTTAGATCAATGGAAGCTGCAGAAATGTTTAAACAATGAATTGTTGGATTAGCAAACTATTACTGACAAACATTTCATTATCTTACTTTAATGGTTTTTCAACAATAGAAGATCATGGCTGTTCTCCACCTGCTAACTACGTCACTACTTACTATAAATCGGTGAGAGGATGCTTAATATTTAAAAGCAGAGTAAAAGAATAGTACAGCATTCCATCAATATAAAAGTAAAAATGAGAACGTTGGTGTTCAGGAATGGATAATGCTAATTATTATATTATCCTTCCTGTTTGCTTTGTTCCTACTTAAGAAATATGTTACATGATATTTGAAATAAATCATTTTTCTATTTTACTATTGATTTCTTCTTATTATACTCATAGTTTATAACCAATCCTAATAGATATTTTTTCTCAGGACCTCTCCAACTGAACTCTTTTAAATATAGCTTAGAAGAACAAACAATATTTTTTGTGTGTATAATCAGAATGCATCTATTAACACATTTAATACTGTAACTCATATATTTACGTTTAAGCTATTTGGACCAAGCTTTCTGGGAAACGCTAGGAACTCTGATTAGCTTATTCCACTCATTAAGCCTTCCTCTGATTAGAATATTTTTGCTTTTCCTATAATTGGAGTATTTTTCCAAAACTATTAAAATTACCGTATACATATAAAAATAATGTCTTAATTCCAACAGAAATATTATCTACTCAAAACGTATGTATTCAATAGGACTTGGAGTTTGCCTACTATGACATTTCCTGTATGGCAATCACATAACCTTTACTCTGTGCTCCAACCGATGCTTTCACAGAAAACAAATGATGGTTTTATGCACCTGTAAAAAGATGGAAACATGTCTTCTTCAACTTATTTGCTTGATCATAAAGCTTCCGTGCACTCTTGTTGGATGTGGGAATTAGCCTTTGCCTCATAACTTTCACACATTGTTTGCTGTCCGGGTTGAAAAACACTACAATTGGGAACCACTGAGTGTAGTTTAACAGATCCACAGCTTTGGGAGTCACATCCAACAAAGCATGCTTGTCCTGTACAAGAAAATGGCAATATTGAGTTTATGCTTGTAGGAAAGGGAAGAAAAACACACCAATATTTTTAATATGGTCTATTACTATTATTCTAATGGAAAGGATACAAAAGGAAAAATATACCTGTTCAATAATTTGTCTCACAGTGTTCAAACGTACTACACCAGTGGACTTCTCTGAACCTGCATCTTTTGGCTCTGTTTCTGCAAGAATATGCCAGTTTTATTATGTTTAAAGTTTGTCTTAGGAGATCACATTAACAGGAGTTTTCAACTATTTTTGTTCAAAGTTCTAATAGCAATCTTAAAGGCACTTAATAGTTTTAGATCAGGAATGGCTAAATTAGTATCACTTCACCAATAAAATTTGTGCCAGAGACTTTTTGCTCATGTGCCCAAAAGTACATACCTTAGTTTGACACATGTATGAATTACTTTTCTCAGTTATGAGTCTACTACAATTGAGTTTAATCTAATGGTTAAGGCATCAGACTAGAAACCAGGAGACTGAGTTCTAGTCATGCCTTAAAATGAAAGCTGGCTGAGTAACTTGTGGGAAAAGACCAGGAAGAAAATAAAAAGTTGGGTCTCTACTGTAATGCTTTCTATCTAAAAGATTATTCATTAGGGCTTTACAATGTTAAGAGATAATGAGCCATTAAAAATAAAAACCTGTTTAACTTTTGTTCAAGTTCATCTGTTGATTTACTCGTGGACAGACTCATATAGTTTTCTTGGCATCGGTCTGTCAAGAATTGCCAAAAAGCAGTTGGCCATTCTCTTCTTACATTTTTAACTTCCCAATCTATTTTTTACCAATCTCATAGCCGAGTTCCAAGAAATTCTTTGAAACTGCAAATTCTTAAAGTATTTGGGGGGAGATAGTCAAAGACATTTTTTTCTTATTCATCTGTTTCATTGCCACCACTTTATAATTATCTGATGTATTGTTTTTGTTATTCAATTAATAATAAGCATGAAGTCACTCACTGGCAGGCTGATATAGCTCTGGCAACTCATTATGCAACTTCTCCATCGCGATGTCTGCAATGGGACCAAATATCACCACTGGCCTCCTAAAACCAGCTGCAAAGAAAACACATGTAGTTTGCTACCATGATTATAGGATCGAAGTAAAAACTACTCTTTTAAGGTTAATTGTCATTACAGGGAAAAATCAGTGCTGCATCAATGAATTCTGCTCATATGACACAAGACATTATCTTTCTCTTTTTCGTTTTGCTACTCATTACATACCCATTGTTCTACAGGATTCCCCAAGACTACTGAAACAATTTTCATAGTACAGTAGAATCTCTGATCACAACTATAATTTGTTCCATAACTTTGGTCACTACCCGATTTGGTTGTGACCCAAACCTAATTTTGGAAATTTGGCGCTTACAATAAAAAGGCGCGGAAGAGGAAATTGGCCACAGGGGAAAAAAATTGTGAATTTTTTGGTCAAAACCCGATTTGGTCGTTGTCAGAAGCGTTCATGACCAGAGGTTCTACTGTATAAGGAGGCAGGAGAGGAAAGCAGAATTGCCTTCTTCCATTGTCTTCATTGGTGAAACTAATTTCAATAGTGGAACATAGTTGGCTAACATCTATTGACTGTAAATCGGATACCTACCTGTAATTTCCCTCTTTACAAGGGAAAGTTTACAATCATTAAGACAAGCTTCCTACAGGAATTAAAAAGAAATGAACTAGCAGTTAAAAAGCAAACAATTTGTACACCAGGTTTCAACACAAACTGAACTCTTGATGAAGTCATTTGAGATGTTACAGACTCAAAAATGGCATCATTTTTGTTATAAGGGTTAAGACAGAGGTATCAAACTCGCGGCGTCACATTATCATGTGACTTACCGTGACTTTTTTCCCCTTCGCTAAACCGGGGGTGGGCATGGCCAGCATGTGATGTATCCGGCCCACGGGCCACAAATTTGACACCCCTGGGGTAAGAGAAATGGCACTTTCCCAATGCCTAGGAGCCATCAAGGAAGCTATATTTTCCCATATACAGTATCTAAGAGTCAAAACTTCTGACATGGGTAAATTCTTCAGTGCCCATGCTGGCTCAGGAATTCTGGGAGTTACAGACCACAGGTCATAAAGTTGCCTTAGTTGCCCGCCCGTGGTCTAGAGCTAAAACTGAAGAATTATATTTTTTTTAACATTTCCCCCTCCCCAAATGAAGTATCTTTCTTTTATAAATAAGGATATTGGTTCTCAATTCTTACATGTTGTTCCTCACTCACCTTCCCTGAGAATAACCCTCTCATAGGCTGGAAATTTTGTGCCAACAGATGCAATTGCTGTTAGATCTTCTCGGCTCTTCTTCAGATTCTTTTTCATTCCTGACCGCTGGCCGCGCATCCGCCAGAAGTCAGCCCTGTCACTGGAACCATCTCTCTGAGCATTTTGAACACTGGCCAACTGTTCAGCCCTGAAAGGGACAGCATTGTTCCATTTTTCAAAAGCCAACAATGGGAATACACCTAAGATCAAATGCAACTAATCTCCAAGTATGAAAAAAATCTGATTTAAAAAGATTTAAATATTTAACCCTTAACATAGTCATAGGAACATTAAAAAATGAGTCTTCATATATTTGCTGATGGCTGTAATGCCAATCTCTTGAGCTGAGGCCTTCTCATAAGAATCCACAGGAACTTTCCTGGCCCCTATATTACATTACCCCATCTACTCAATTCGAATAGGAACAGATAAAGGTGTGCCCTTTGCGGGACAGGGCTAAAATTATTCCTTGTCCCTGGTGGTCCTAGTTCTATCTATACCTATTTGTACATTGAACCTGATTTAAATCAAGCTTCAATGGGATGATCAAGAAATACACTGCAGATCAGTATTTAGTAAGGTAGCAATGAAGGCCTTGGACAAGTTATTCTGATGCAATGACCAGTCTATAGCTACAAAAACTAGAATCTTTGTTTTTCCTCTCAAAATCCATGGATGAGAAATTTGGACTTTGAAGAAGCAGGATTAAAAAGTATTGATGCTTTTAATATTTAATGTTCCTGAGAATACTATAGTTAGCCAAAAAAAACAAACATTCATAGAACAAATCAATCCAGGGTTGTCACTTAAGGAATAAATTTTCCGGTCAGATTATCATATTTTGGGCATGTTATGTAAAGACCCAGATTCTTGAGCAACTGTGGATGCAAAACTCAAGAGACTTGAAGGACCAGGTTTGAAGGACAATTGTCCTGGAAATGATTTAACTTTATGATTGCTAACAAGTATCAATTTGATAACTTATAATCATAGTGTGACAGAATAAAAGGTAAGGTATCCCATGTTAAATTACAGAAGAGCAACATACCTGCTTTTATTCGGAATCAACCCTTTCTCTAATTCACTATCAATTCTCACTGCCAACCAATTGCCCAGCTTCCCATCATACAGTGTATCAACCACTCGGAAGACATCACCCCTGGTGAAAGCCAAGCTATGCGGAGTTTCTTTTTCACATTCAAAGTGGGTCCTTATGAAGAAAGAATCCCCTCTACCACAAGCCATTATGTCTCTATAAACTGGGGAGAAGGAAGGAAGAGACGTGAGAAAGACCCTAATTATTATTATTTGCTTCCATCAAATAAACACCTAAGAGTCGCAGATATAGAAGAAGAAAAAATGCTTCTATATAACTTTTCACACAGGACGCTATTTTTTCCATATATTACACAGAAATCAATTTCTGAATTTCAACATGCTATATCCTACTACCAGTGGCTCATTTTAAAAGGAATCCTACATATTAGCAGATATTTCCTATAAATTTATAATAGCAATAGTGTAAATGAAGAAGTTGGTCTTGCTAATAATAAAATGTCTTTGATCACTGGACATTTTTTTAGTTTCAAAAATTGGAAATATCTCTTTTTAGCACCAAGATAAATAATACTTTCAACCACTATGCAAATTAGCAAAGAACCAGTGATCTACTTAGCTATCTTAAAAACTTGGATGTTTATCAGAAAATTTACATCACTGTAACTAATAAACATGTCTAAGAATATGATAAACATCAGCAGATATAAACAGAGCAAAAGATGAAACAAGAAAATATATTAAATAAAGTAGCACATTAGAAACATGCTATCCTTTTACGAATTACATATTCATACGTACCATCATATTTGCTCTGAGCCAAAATTGTCACGATATCACCTTTAGGAATTTCTAATAGGTACAGAACAGCATCCTCTCGAATAATACCTCTGAAGTCTTGACTGTTTACCTGTTGCAAAGGAACCATACTAGAATTTAGTATTTCTTTCAGGTTTTTTTGTATACTGCAATTTTAGGTAACCATAGGATACTTTTTAGTGGTTTATATTTTATATTACTGCAGCTTTCAGTACCCAGGTATATCAATTTATTGTTATGAGAACTACATCTGTAAGGCACAAGATTGAAAAAGCCTACAGAAAAATAGGTAATTTAACTGAGTGATTTCACATATTCCATTATAATATTGGAAACCACAATCAACTTTAGTCACCATTCTTTCCTTAAAAACAAAGTCTTACATTTAAGTCAGACTATTCAGAAATACTGACTTTAATCTAATTATAATCTGTTAATTATAATAGAGAGCACAGAAAGGCAAATGGATTTTTGTGACAAGGGGATTTTTTTTTCTTTCATAAAAATTGAAAGAAGAAATAAAATGAATATTTATCTCAGCCATACCACTAAACAGATTTCTTAAAAGACAACTTCAGAATTGTCCTCATAATTATAAGTATCAGGGATATTTTTTGTCAGTTAAGCTGCTTAAAATAATATATTTTAAATAATTCTGCATGCAAACCTTAAGAATTTGATCTCCCTCCTGTAGGCCTTCCTGTTCTGCTGAGGTCCCTTCTTGAATTCCAGCAACAAATATTCCTACGTCATTCCCACCAGCCAATCGGAGTCCCACACTATCTCCTTTCCTGAACTGCACCATTTTTGTATCGGGACTTAAAAGAAAAAACAACGGGTGTTATTTATTTCACTTTAAAATAGGCTATAAATAATTTCCATAGCAGTGTTTCTCAACTTTAGCAAGTTTAAGAAATATGGATTTCAACTCCCAGAATTCACAAGCCAGTGGAAAGTGTAGTAGTTAAGAGTGCTGTCCTTAAGAAAACCAACATCCACACTAACTGAGAAGCAGCTAATAACCAAATGCTTCAACATAGCAAAGAGGAAGCTGTCCTCACAATTTCAGATAGACCAAATGCACATTATTTGTGGAATCAAAAAGACCCAGAAGGTGAAACCGAGACCTGAAAATGGAATAACCATGCTACCCTCTCCATTAGAGAGCACAGCAATTGATGTGAGGCATAGGATCATGGATAAATTAGCAACAGTCAACCATCAATTAAACAGGAACTTCTGCACAGTACATGGGCCAGACCCTCCCAAATCTAGACAGCAGATTCCACAAATCATGGAGAACAAGAAGCAAAAGATCATGTAGAACTTCCAGATCCAGAAGGGCAGAAAGGTACTGGCCAATCAATCAGACACTGTGATAGTAGACAAGGACCAGAAGACAGCAGAAGTAATAGATGTAGCGGTGCTGAATGATATAGGAACAATAGGAAAAAGGAGTATGAGAAGCTGGAGAAGTGGCTTGAAGGAGGAAGTAGAGAAGATCTGGAAACTAAAGGCCAAAGTGGTCCCAGGAGTGGTCCCACTCCTACCCAGTAGCGGTAGAAGCACTTGGGGCTGTGACTCCTAAGCTGGGAGAGTGGTTTCAACAGATTCCAGGAACATCAGAGCTCTCTATACAAAAGAATGCAATGCTAGGAACAGCTAAGATTCTGCACAGAACCTTCAAACTTCTGGTGAAATTAGAACTGCTGTTTTATCCTTGAAATAGGGCATTTGGAGCTTAAATGTTTTTAATTTGATTTTGCATACCGGTACACGACAAGATGCATTTGAATGTAGTATTACACCTGACTTTGTATGAATATCATTTTGGCAATGCCAAATTATGTTTTGTTTAATGAAACACTTTTTCCATTATTACAATTATTTAAAGCAGCAAGATTTATAAATCAAAGCAATAGTAATAAAAGTTAAAAACTCATACCCATATATTGCTTGGTCCTCAGGATTTGGCTGAAGAAATATTCTTGTTGCTGGTTTTGAATGTACAACTATATGTATATATAAATAAATAAATAACAACTTACAATCTGCTTCTATTTTAGTCCTCAATAATAAAAAGTGATATATCAGAAATTCAGTACATTTTATTTAAAATAATTAGTATTGATATATCTGTCTTTGTTCCTAGTAAATATAGAATGTGTAAGATAACGTGCACTTATGGCTACAATTTTATTTATTAAGTATGCAATGCCACAAAATAGAATACCTTCTTTATTTGCAGTGATTTCCAAAGATGCAGCAAAATCATAATCCTGAAGCACATTAAAGCAAACAAAACTTATGGCACCCATCCAATGATTTTAATTCAACATCTAATATTGTATGCCTTAATATCTCAAAGGAAATTTCAAAAATATATTCTATTCTACTATAAACCACTATATAAATTGGTTTGCATACCAGATTAACACATTTTTATTAGCCATAGTTTATTGATAAAACACAATTGACTGCATTTGTAGACTACATTAAGGCAAAACCAAATTATATTTTGGCTTAACATAATGTGTGTACCGGGTCAATATAATTTTACTTAATGCTCTTTTGCTTTAATTACAACTTTTTTCCTCCATTTACAGACTGTTTCTTCAACAAATTTCTACAGTGGGTCACCAAATATGCTAAAACATAATTTATTGGTCAAATTTTGTTAGATACGTTATTGTTGACTGGACACTCAGTATGCTATTCCATAAATGATGTAAAATATTAAATTATCTCCAATTGCTGCTCTCCTCAATTTACTATTCTCATCTTGCGGGACTGACAAAACATGTCTTCTTTGACACTGAGCACCCCCCAACTAATGTACATAGTTTCTTCCCCAAACCCCAAAAACTTTAACCTTAGACTGTCTACTATTGACCTCACCCCTTTCCTAAGAGGTCTGTAGGGGGCGTGCATAAGCGCACCAACGTGCCTACCGTCCCTGTCCTATTGTTTCTCTTATTCTTTTATTTTTCTTATATGTACCCATTTCATGTATTCACAACTATGTATTCACTTATACTTATTATCTTGTAAACAATTGGCAAATCAAATCAAATAAATAAATAAATAAATAAATAAACATAAGGTGTCAACTCTTTTGAGGTTCCCGAAGACTTAGCTCTCTTCCTAGGTCTGGAGCTGGTCTGTTGTGAAGCCTCTATCATTTTCTTTTAATTGTTATGGTTGTTTTTAGTCTGAACTCCTACTTTTTAAAGTATTTTAATTATATATTTGGATGATATAAGCCAGAAGTTTGGAAACCCTGGCCCGCAGAGTGGGGCTTGCCAGAAACCAGGCTACACAAACAAGTGAAGCCCCATCTGTGCACATGCGAGATGAAACTACACCCTCCCTGGTCTACGGAAAAGCCTCTCTCCACGGAACCGGTCCCTGACGCCCAAAGGTTGGGGGCCATTGCCATAAGCCACCCAGAGTATTTTGGAGTGGGTGGTCATAGGTAACAATGATAGATAATGATAATAATAGCACAATAGAAATAAATACACTACACATGATCTGATTGGTTGTGGCTTTTTGCATTGAAGGACTCCAGCTTGTGAGAGTAGCTCAGAGGGTTCAACTGTCTGAAGCAGGAGGAAAGTGGACTCTTATTATGCCATCCTATGAATCACTAATCAAATCGTGTAACTATATAATGGAAACCAGGATGCCTTGTTACTGAATCAAAAGGATCTCAAAAGAAAGCAGCACTAACCTGGCGGATCGTCTTGGTACTTCACTTGACTATTTGTCTCTGGTATTAAAGCAGCTGTGGAATCCACAGTTGATCGAAAAGGGGTGGGCATTGCTCCCATTTTGGAAAGTCTATTGCTTGGGTCTTCTTTTGCACTTAATACAAAAATCAGACACTGTTAAAAACAAATCAAAGATTCTGTGATGCAGCAAAAAGTAAATGACAGCACACGGAACACATCTCACCTCAATTTTTCCTTCAGCTTTTCATTTGATGAATGAAACTCCACTTCAGAGTGATGCGGTCTTCTGTCATCCTGAGGTGAGCAAGATCCGTTTGACTCTATTTCTGAAATATCTGTTGGGAGAACATAGTGCAGAGACTGGAAAAGTTACCACCGTCTATAATTTTAATGTTTGTTGACGTGCATGCATAATAAAAGGCTTTCTTCTTTTAAACACTGACAGCAAAAAATACTTTCTGAAATTAAAGAAAGCTGATGTTACAAGATACTGCTAGTAGGAAACTAAACCCTCCAGGCAGAAAATTACACCATTGTAATTTTGCTTACCAAACAGATCTAAACTTAGGATAGAGATTTCTTAGCTTTTCTTCGAAGGATGTCATTCAACAAACTTTGTTCAGATGAAGGCTTTGAAAAAATGGTAGCATCAGATAATCTGTGGAAATCCTTAGGGCTGGCATAAAAATTATGACCAGTCACTTGAAAGCTGCTGTAGTAGTAGTAGCTTCCAGGGAAATGGAAATATCCAGATTGTCACTTCTTATTGTGTAGTAATCTTGGAAGTCACTAGAGCAGTAAGGCAGCATTCTTCTCTTGAAGCCTTAGGCCAAAGTAGGTATCGATCTCTTAATATTCTGGGACATATCCAAAGACAGGCAGAGGAAGTAAGGTCCTTTCAAGTATGCACAATCTGGAGATACATGCTACACATGGCTCCTAGCACTGTTTTGACCCAGAAATTAGGATTTTGGAGGATTAAGGGGAAAGATTTATACTCTAAACTTTACAGCAGTAACCTGGCAGCTTAAAGCACTTAATTTCCTTTAAACTTTAAGGCAGTGGTGTCCAACCTTTCCAGCTCTGCAGACCAGCACCAGCGATGGCAGCAGGCAGGGGAGAGGGGGTTCAGCGCAAATGGAGCTTTGCGCACAAACGTGTGCCCACTTCTTGCGTAAAAGGACTTTCATGCACTGACCCACTTACCCACTGTTGGTGTGGCTCAATTCCCAATGGGCCGTGGCCCAGGATTTGGAGGCATTCCTTTTTCTTTAAAGCCCATTACCAGCCAATTAAACTTGATAAGGAGCCCCGGTGGCACACTGGTTAGAGTGAAGTACTGCAAGCTACTCCTACTGCAATTTGGCAGATCGAATCCCACCAGGCTCAAGGTTGACTCAGCCTTCCATCCTTCCGAGGTGGGTAAAATGAGGACCCAGATTGTTGGGGGTAATAGGCTGACTCTGTAAGCCACTTTGAGAGGGCTGCAGAGCACTATAAAGCGGTATATAAGTCTAAGTGCTGTTGCTATTGCTCTAAATCCCCATCCCTTATGCAGACATAGTAATGTCACCAGTCTTCTTTTCTCTCAGAGGTCCTCTGAGGCCAAACAAATTATAAGGATGACCTCAGCACTGGGAAGAAAATACTTCCTGTCACCAGAAGCAATCTCAGATTATTTTTTTTAGCCTTGCTTTCAAAACAAGTGGCAAGGAGCTATCCATTTCAAAGGGATTCCAGCTTTTTTAAGGAAAACTGAGTAAGGTATGCCTGATATTGCCTGCCTGAGCCATGAATTCCTGCCAACAATTATGAGCATTTATTGGATATGTGAATATGGAAGAAGCGGATATCAATGAAATAGCTCGGGATGAACAGTAGGCTTATTTAGAGGTATTTGCCTCTCTAGTATCAGGGACAGAAGCTATGAACAACATGGAAAAATAGAATATGATATGAAACATATCTGTTCTACAGATGATTCCTGCAGGGCTCATTATTGTCTTAGCTTGAGGCCCAGAAACCAGCTCACATCCTTTGCCTCAAAAATCTGGTCATGATTAAGAGACTGTTATTGTTTTTCCACACAACAAGCACAAAGATTTTGCATACGGACGTATGTTTAGATCTATTTAGGATGTAACATTCTACACATAGATGTTGCTCACTGCTCTTTTGAAAACCATTTAAACATTTTAACAGTTTAAAAAGCATGTTTGGTTTTGCTTTCAACCTCTTACCTTCCATTTCTGACTCGCTGTCCTGCATGGTAGGAATGTTGATTAGAGTTTGTCTTCTGTCTCTCATAACAACCAACTGGAGTTTTCCTCTTGATTTCTCAATCAATTTTCTAGCATCTGATAAGGACAGATTCTCTGTCACTGTACCATTGATCTGAATGTGAAAAATAAGCAAATTGATTTATATCTGAAGTTCAAAGAGTTTCCACCCAGTATTTACAAACAGGCAATTAAAACAACAACATCATTATATATATTTTACATCCCCATTAAGAAATTAATGTTTCTTTGTACAATGACATACTTTGAGAATGATGTCCCCTTCATGCAAATTGCCATCCTTTGTGGCCAGGCCAGTACTAGTCATCTCTTTGATAAAAATCTGACTTCCAAGCCGCAGGCCATATTCTGCAAGAGAAACAGGGTTTTGCAATTTATCAAAGAAACCTATTGCATACTAGCAATTTCCAAATTTTCTTTTAAAAAAAAATCTTATCAGTTTTTTGGACCAAAAGCTTTTTATCCAGCAATTCCCACATTTTAGACTGAGGGTGTAACTTATGATTCATAAAACCAAAGATAGTCTAGCAGTTAAATTTGGCTATTCTAGGACTCACAAACAAGTTAACTATCATTCAATTCAATTCAATCATATAATTCAAGCAAGCAGCACTTATAATTGACAGATTGTACTCAAAAAAACAATTTGCATAGGCACAATTTACTGCATAGTACCTTATGAACATTCAACACTGCAATAATCTAGAGCAGGGGGTCACCAACCTTTTGGACCTCAGGGATCACCAAACTCATAATTTTAAATCCCAGGGACCACTAACCAGTTATGTGGATGTGGCTTGGTGGTCATGTGACTGGCTGGGCATGGCTTGTATGTAAATATTATAAATATTTATATAAATATTGATTTTTTTTATAAAAAAGATCAACTTTTACCCAAAATCAGGCAAAGTAGGCAGGCAGATTGAGTTGCTCACAGAATCATTCATTGATCTATCTATCTGCCACCAGCTACCTGAGTCTTTCACATAAAATTTGCATGCTGTGACTCTGCACTGAATAATAGAACCTTCAGTTCTAAGGAAGGTTCAGCTGTGCTTAAAAGCAGAGCCGAAGTTCTAAACACTAGCTAAAAAGCAAGAAATCCAACTATTTCCTGCTTCCTAGCTAATCTAAATCTCCTGGCACAGCAGAACAGCTGATGGTCGGAAAAAGGAAAAACAGCAATTTAGCAGGCAAGTTTGCAGGGTAAGAAGTGAGTGGGTGGGGAGGGTTCCCGTGGGCCATGTCGGCAGCGCAGCCTTGTGTTTCTGCACAGCCTGGATTAATTGCTTTGGGTGGTGCTCTGGGGGTGAGATTTCTCTGCGGCCCACCAAAATTTTCTCATGGGCCCACTGGTTGGCGACCAGACAGAATTCAGACAGAATCCGAATGTGGGATTGGATCATCTAATCTAATTTTCTAATGTAGGAGAATACATTCCATGTAACCTCTGTTCAAAAGTCTTTGATAAGCAAAAGATAGTTTGCCTATTCAGGTTGTTTATTCCATTATCAACTGTTTCTATTATCAGAAACCATCTTTCTCACAGTTGGTTATATCCATTTTTTTGTAAATGTGAACCTACAATTCAGTTCTTTATCTCTTCAAAGTACAGAGGATAAATTTGTATGGCAGTTATTTTATGTATTTGATGATGACTATCATACTGACTCTAAATTATCTTTTTATCTTTTCTTTAGGCATTTCCAACCTTTCCACCTAAGAACTTGACTTCTCATTGCTTCTGGGTACATTCCAGAGATAACTGTATGGCTACTTAAGGGACAGCCTCTCATTTCCAGAGACACTGTTTATTCCATATAAACTGAGAAAAAATGTTTGATGCTTGGCCTATACTATAACAAGTCATTTAAAATCAAAGCAATGTTTTGATTTTCAGCTATAAGAGGGTTCCAAATATATAAATAATTGCTGGCAAAATCTTGAAAAGAAATACAATAGTTTTTTATAAAAATCACCTAACAGGATGTCTAGAAGTAAATTTTCTCTTTCTCTCTCCCTCACCCCTCTCTGTGTTTAAATATAGCATGCTAAATTCAATTTTGTTTCATTCAGAACTTGAACTGTATTTGCAGATTTATGGTTATAAACACAGGATGCATCCAAAAAGAGACATTAAGCAAACAAATCTCAACCTATTAATAACATAAAAGGTGGGAATTTTTCTTACATTCCACTTTATTGTGGAAATAATTTATTTTAAAACTGATCTATCCAAACTAGCAACGCAAACAAAACAAAAGTCTCAAAGGGGAAAGTTATATATCTATCTGATATCTTTTTATTCATTTATGTAAACACATGTGCCAATTAAATTTTAAAATACCTAGGCACTTTGCAATAGTTTAACACGAATGAATGAATATCCTATATCCTGGAAAGCTCTACATTTTTAAAATCATTTGGAAATTTGAGAGCCCAATATGGGCCTTCAGGTAAAATGGTTGGAGAATTGGATATAGCTGATTAAAGATCACTGGGCAGCAGCTGTTCACTGTTTTATTTTCTACAAAAATATTTGGGATCTACAAATGGCCCACAGACATTGCTGGAAATACAAGTCATGACTCAGGTCTACTCTGTAACATGCTAAATTCCTATAAAATTAGGTAGAGGAAGAACAAGGAACACCTCAGGTACATCACTGCCCCCTATTGGCAAAACAATGGCTATTGGTACACAGTGGGTTTTTCCCACATACAGATACACATGCAAGTACAACTTGGCAATACCTCCTTCTGTAAGCTACAGGTTATCTTTTTTAGAACGAAAAAAAGAGTAAAACATCAACAAAATTGGTTTTTGCATCAATGACAGTAAGACAACAAAAGAACAGGCAAGGGAACACATTTCTTCAACCTGTGTTTGAGAACTTGCCTTCATTTGATTTGCTTTTCGTGAGAAGAATACTAACAGGCTCTTCCTGTGTTCTACAGTCGTATGGGTCAGAGGCGGGACTGTGAGTACTCAGCCTATCTCTGCTACCACTCTTTGTTTCCCTCCCACGCTGAGGGTCAGGACGAGATTGCCAGTCATAATCTCTTGGTAGACTTCTGCCTCCATCATACCCATAATCATAGGTATCATATCGATCAACGCTCCGCCCTCTGCTTCGGGGCCGTTGGTATTTACGGTCCAAGCTTTGCTCTCTATCCATGCTACGGCCCCGGCTTCGATCGCGACTGGAGCTGCGTTCTCTGCTGTGGGTGCGCCCTTTATTGGGGGCCATTCTGTAGCCCCTGTCAAGGTTGTCTCCCCAGCTCTGGCTACGGCCTGCATTTCCGCTCTGCCAACTCCTTTCGCTGTAGACGCTTCGAGCGCTTCGGCCGTCAAACTCTGCACGATCATCCACGGGTTCGAAAGCTCTATAATCGTAGTCAAGGGACGGGCTTCGTTGAACTGCATGGACTTGTACCTTACGTGGTCTTTTCACAACCTATTTACAGGATATAAGAACAAGGTTACCTTTTTAAAAAATGAGTCCATCATTTTATATAGGTAGTCCTTGACTTATAAACATTTGCTTAATGACCATTCGGAGTTACGACAGTGCTGGAAAAACTGACTTATGACCAGTCCTTACATTTAACAATTGTTGCATTGTCCCCATAGTTATGTGATCAAAATTTAGGTGGTTGGCAACCAGCATGTGTTGATGATGGCTGCAGTGTCCTGGGCTCACGATTGCCATTTGTGACCTTCCCAGGAGGCTTCTAAGCAAGCAAAGATGGGGGAAGCTGGATTTGCTTAATGATTGCATGATTCATTTAACGACCATGAGAAAAAGGTTACAAAATCAGGCCTGACTCACTTAATGACTGTATTGCTTAGCAACAGATGTTTTGGTCCCATTGTGGCCTTAAGTTGAGGAGTACTGTAGTCCATTTTCAAAAACCTAGCACAAATTTGGATGCAACGTTGCATAGCACTTGACCAAATCTGATTCTCTTCACAGTGTGTCAAAATCACCAGAAGTTCTCCAGATTATCAATGCAACACTGGGTAGCATGTTCAATAACTTCCTTTTATGTATGGAATGAACTATATCTGCAAGTACTTTATCAATAAGAGGAACATTCTGAAATAACAGAACAAAAGCCCTTCTATCTTCTTCCATTTCAAATCTTTGCTTACTTTCACATGGCTTGTTCTCCCCCATGACTGGATATTTTATACTTGAATATAGTAAATTCTTCTGAAATCCCCCAATGCAGCAAGATATTAATTTTTCCTTAGCTTTAGTGACAAAGGGTGGTTTACGTTAAGTTGTAAACCACAATTTGCAAGTCACAACAGCTGGGTTTATTTATACTGCATTTAAAAAATAAGCTCCGTTCCAACTTCGCACGGTGGCTGATCATCTTTTCAGATAAAAGGCAGCAGTGGGACAGGTACTCTGCTTTTTAGTCTCAAATCTCTTAAGATTTATATTTCTCAGTCTCAGTGACTTTTAAGATTCCAATTCCCAGAATTCCCCAGCCAGTTCTGGGAGTTGGAGTCCACACATTGCTGAGGTTTAGAAACACTGATCTAGACTTCATACTGGATCAATCTTTAAGACTTTGGGACTTGTGGGCTTTAACTCCCAAAATTCCCTAGCCCACCATGAACAACTATTACTAAATGTACAAAATGGCAGATTTTACTGAACCGAAATAGACGGGTAAACAAATACAATTTCAAAATTCATAGAACTCATTGCAGATCACAATGAAAAGGTTACTTTTTATATATTTGATCATCTATTCCAAGACTAATCTGAAGTGATTATGTCTCCCAAAGCATTAACACCAACATATGTTAGAAAGAACCATCAGTCTCATGGAAATCCTGAATTTTATGGATACCCTTCTTCAAAACTTTAGCAGAGGTTTGCAAACTATAGAACTCAGAGCTTCCCGGTTTCTAGGCCAGCACCTTAACCACTAGGCCAAATTGGTATTCTCTCTGGTCTCTCTCTTTCACAAATAAATAATAATAAACTTACAATGACGGCCGCTTTCCCACTTTTTCTTAGTTGCTGTACAGCAAATGCATGGGCCACATTTTCCATGGGTGTGCCATTAACCATAACAACTCTGTCATTCTCCCTGGAA